>NC_091243.1:8358318-8430818 GCF_040958095.1 Procambarus clarkii | reverse complement strand
TGTTAATGATCTCATATCCTGTGTCAGGTTATTTGACTATCATCACGAAAACAATCAAAGGGAGACAACAAAAGATAAGGAGGCGATGAGTCACAATAACGTGGCTAAATTATGTTGACCAGGCCACACACTAGAAACTGAAGGGACGACGACGTTTCGGTCCGTCCTGGACCATTCTCTCAAGTCCAGGACTGCCGAAACGTCGTCGTCCCTTCACCTTCTAGTGTGTGGTCTGGTCAACAAAAGATAAGGACCTGGGAGCGGATAATACCGTGCCAGGCACCACAGGTTCACTCAGATAACAATATAATGTACAGACGATGAGTCACAATAACGTAGCTGAAGATATCATGACCACACCACTCATCAGATGATGGAGAGACGACGACGACGTTTCGGTCCGTCCCGGACCATTATCAAGTCGGAATGGTCCAGGATAGACCGAAACGTCGTCGTCCCTTCACCTTGTAGTATGTTGTTTGGTCATCAAACTAATGTACAATTTGTTCCTTGAGAAGAACATCAAAATAGTTTACATGACGTAGATGAGTCCAGTTGTGAAGAATGTTGCACCGGCGTGTAACCCCAACCTAAGGCAAGAAAGCCGAAATAGACGAAAAGTTCCGATTTGTGCAAGAAGGCTGGTACCAGGAAGCCGGTCGGCCGAGCGGACAGCACGCTGGACTTGTGATCCTGTGGTCCTCGGTTCGATCCCGGGCGCCGGCGAGAAACAATGGGCAGAGTTTCTTTCACCCTATGCCCCTGTTACCTAGCAGTAAAATAGGTACCTGGGTGTTAGTCAGTTGTCACGGGCTGCTTCCTGGGGGTGGAGGCCTGGTCGAGGACCGGGCCGCGGGGACACTAAAAGCCCCGAAATCATCTCAAGATAACCTCAAGATAACCAGAACTGAGGAGATTGATCTATGAGAGACTGAGGGAACTGCGCTTCAGTTCGAAGAGAAGCGTGCAGCGAGACATGACAACGACATGTAAGGTTGATATAAGGATGACATGGTCTGTATCGAGACATTCTCAGCAAAAAGGCGATGTAGAACAAGGGAGAAAATGTTCAATATAAGGTGGGGTAGAACAAGGGGGGAAACTGTTCAATATTAGGGAGCGTAGCTCAACTTCACCCTCCTGCCCGTAAGCCTCCACCCAATTATGCAAATAGGCACTGAATCTCCCCCTATTCTTCCCCCCCACACCCCCACACCCCCCTTCCTCCCCCCACCGTGGTATGAGCCGCCAGAGAGATACCTAATATGGAGCAATTTTCCCTTTCAAATGCGACAGATTTTTCCCCATTCTCCCCCAGCTTAAGGGAATAAGAGGAAGACTTAGTGTGGGAAAGTGTGGACAGGCCTCCCCTGTCCACTGATGAAGAGACAGGCCTCCCCTGTCCACTGATGAAGAGGCAGGCCTCCCCTGTCCACTGATGAAGAGACAGGCCTCCCCTGTCCACTGATGAAGAGACAGGCCTCCCCTGTCCACTGATGAAGAGACAAGCCTCCCCTGTCCACTGATGAAGAGACAGGCCTCCCCTGTCCACTGATGAAGAGACAGGCCTCCCCTGTCCACTGATGAAGAGACAGGCCTCCCCTGTCCACTGATGAAGTGACAGGCCTCCCCTGTCCACTGATGAAGTGACAGGCCTCCCCTGTCCACTGATGAAGTGACAGGCCTCCCTGTCCACTGGACGCTCTACCGTCAAGCCTACCAACTTACCCGTACGCTCCAGTTGTCAACACGTCACCAAAAATGTTGTACTATTAGCACATCCCAAACTTAGCCTAATGGAAAAAAACGAATAAAAATAAACGCAATAGCCCGACAACAGACCCACTCTGATTTATAGTACATCATATTTTGACGTTCGGGATGTTTTTTTTTTTTTAAGTCAAAATACGGTATATTAGTTGAGCAGACTCCATACAACCCCCTCCCAAAACCCCCATCACTGTTTTCCCAACACCATCTATCTCCCTCTCTCCCTCACTTCCCCTCCAAACACATCCCTGCTTATCTCCCTCCCCCTCCCCACAACATCCCCGCCCTCCCTCTCCTCCAAACACCTCCCTGCCTATCTCCCTCCCCTACCCAGGGAACTTTCCCAGGAGCCAGGGCGCCGCTGGGTTAGCTTCCAGGCCGTTTTAATTGAGTTATGGAGATATTGAGGAGGTTTAGGAGGCTGGGGGGGTGGGGGTGGGGGGCGGGGGGGGCTGGGGGGGCCGTGCGGGTGTTTGTCTGACTTGGGAGGGGGTTGGGACAGCCTAAGATTTAAAAAGAGCTTTTTGTTGTATATATATATATATATATATATATATATATATATATATATATATATATATATATATATATATATATATATGAATAAGTTGCTCTTGAACTGTTACTAATATTAGTACTACAAATGTACTCGACATAATGCAAGGAGACTCGACATCAGCGAGGCCCTACACGTCATAACGTCAACACCTTAACATTGCTGACAATACCCACTTCTGATGCTGCATTTACACCTGCTATTGCTTTTACTGTTCTCTCTTCCATTCTCTCTGTCTCTGTTCTTGTTGCTATCTCTCTCTCTCTCTCTCTCTCTCTCTCTCTCTCTCTCTCTCTCTCTCTCTCTCTCTCTCTCTCTCTCTCTCTCTCTCTCTCCCCACCGCCAATCACCAAGCAGCGTGTTGACATCTCTCTCATCACAGCCAATCAACGAGGCGCATTTTTTTCGTGAATAAATTTGGAGGAAGACCCACTTTGAGCTATTTACGTGCGAGTTGGGCCAGCAGGCGCCCGAGCACCTAGGGACAGGTCGTCAGGGACCAGACAGGTGGAAGCGTAGGCAGCGAACAGGTAATTAAACTGCAAAGGGGAAAGACCTTAACACATAATAACATCTGCTAGAGTTCGCGTATACTTGTGTACCTGTTCTGTATGTATCCTCGTTAGGTGTGTTATTTAACTCGATGTATACCAATTATGTCTATTAGCACCAATGTATATAGATTCATATAGCTGTACATGCACTGACTCGCTTTAAACCACAAGTGTTGAAGTATAGAACTTTAAATCTCTATAGAATAGAGGTTTAGAATAGAACCTCTTTTAGGGCTCTGAGTATGGTGTACTGGATACAAGTGCGTACCTACCATCTTGATGGCCAGGGTTCGAGTCTCCTGGTGGGTGTGTGTGTCTAAAGTTTTATAGCTGTACACACATATATATATATATATATATATATATATATATATATATATATATATATATATATATATATATATATATATATATATATATATATATATATATATCTTGCGTACATGACTTCTTCTGTATCGACTAATTATTGTTTTAATTGACAATTGCCAAGTGCCAGCCCGAGGCTATTAGAGAGATCCTGTGCAAGTAGTTACAAGATGTTCAATTGCAAATGAACTCCAGTATCCCATAACTGTTTAGGTAATTGCCCCGCTCATTGATTTAGCAGTATATTTAGCAATTTATAATTTGATTGAGGTTTCTTATTTGTTCTGTAATAACTGTTCTGTCACTGTTTGACGTTATTGATGAAGAACTACAATAGTTTATATTTATATATATATATATATATATATATATATATATATATATATATATATATATATATAATGTGTGTGTGTGTGTATTTACTATTTTTATTTACTATTTTTGCTTGCAGAATCGAGCTATTAGCTCTTGGACCCCGCCTTTCTAACCAATCAAAAGTTTCTCCAAGTCTACTACATATATTTTTTTTTTGCAGGCGAGGAGTCACAAGAATGTGGATGAAATATGTTGACCAGACCACACGCTAGAAACTGAAGGGACAACGACGTTTCGGTCCGTCCTAGACCATTCTCAAGTCGATTCAAGTCACAATCGACTTGAGAATGGTCCAGGACGGACCGAAACGTCGTCGTCCCTTCACCTTCTAGTGTGTGGTCTGGTCAACATACTTTAGCCACGTTATTGTGACTCATCGCCTGCACATGAAAAGGAAATGAAACCCGGATAAAAAAAACACCAAAAAAACTTGTAAAACCTTCGAAGTCAGCGTCCCAGCGGTTCACACGCCTCGCGCCTTAATAACCGGGTTCGTAATAGTCGAGAACGTTATGCGAACGCTCCGAAGATAATTACTATGGCATAAATAAACGGTAATAATAACAAGGGATAGCGGGCGTGGAGAGACTGCAGGGTCCCCCTGGAGGCGACGCGGGCGGTGAGGCGGGAAAATTACGCGGGAATCGAGCAGATGAGAAATAATTCCAGATTAAGGCTATGTGCGCTATGGTAATGGTGCGAATTACTGCATAAACATCTCGAGGTGATAATTAGCGGGATATTATGTGAGTAATGGCGACGCCTCCAGCGCCACGAGGGGTTATAGGTTGTCGCGATGAACAGTGTGCATGGCCGCCATTTTGGTGGGTGTCTTCAGGAGAAGCGCGTTGGGGACTTCTTTTGTTTCACCTGCAGGGGATACTTTTTTTTGGGGGGTGGGGGGGAGACATATTTTTGCACCTATATGGGACTTTTTATAATATTCTCAAGGGACTTTTCGATCTACAGGGGATCTTTTTTTATATATGCAGGAGTTCTTAGATTCTTGTAAAGCCACTAGCACGCATAGCGTTTCGGGCAAGTCCGTAATCCTAATTCCCTCCGAAATACTACCCGCCAAATCGTTTAACAACTACGAACCACTTATTTTGATGAAAGGGAGCTGTTGAACAACGGAAGTACTTACATCGCATCAGGCTTGGATACCCATGTGCATGGGGAAATAGGCTTACAGGTTCCGGAATATAAGAGGAAATGTCAACACTGTGGAGAAATGCCCGACAGACCACTGGAACATTATCTAACACAGTGCACAGTTACAACCACAACAGACCACTGGAACATTATCTAACACAGTGCACAGTTACAACCACAACAGACCACTGGAACATTATCTAACACAGTGCACAGTTACAACCACAACAGACCACTGGAACATTATCTAACACAGTGCACAGTTACAACCACAACAGACCACTGGAACATTATCTAACACAGTGCACAGTTACAGCCACAACAGACCACTGGAACATTATCTAACACAGTGCACAGTTACAAACCCAATAAGATTTCAACTTAGATTCAACAGAGCAGAAGAAGTTGTTAAACACATGGGACAAAATCTTACTGAAGCGACCATACGAGTCATAAATACTCATACTCCGCCCAAGTAAAACAGAAACAAACAACACTTAGTGGGCCAGCCAGAGGCTTAGGGCCCGCGCAGGAATATCCCTGCAAAAAAAAAGTACAAATTCACTGCTGGGTGAACAGAGGCTACAGTTGAGGATTGGTACCCGGTCAATCCTCCCCGGCCAGGATACGAACCCAGGCCAAAGCGCTCGCGAAGCGCCAGACGAGTGTCTTACCACTGCCTGCTTTTTCGGCCTACTAAGAACCTTTTTTTTTTTTTGCATTAGCAAGAGACTTTTTTGCACCATCAGAAAACACTTGGACCTGGAGGATACTTTTTTGTACCAACAGAAAACAATTTTACATCTACTGGAAACTATTTTTTTACACCTGGAGGAAATGTTCTGATAAATATCAAAGATTTCAAAACACAGGTTCATGTTAGACATCTCTGGAGTGTAGAGGACTTTCTAGAGTGCAAATTTTATTAGCACAAATGATTATCTTACACGTAAGACACGCTGTCACGCCCGGAACTTTCAGGCATGCAGGAAACTTTCTGAGGCTCAAGAAACATTCTGGGGCTCAGAGCCAAAGTTCCCGCCGAAGGATAAAAATAATTGAATTAAAAATGGATATTTAATATATATTAATTTTATCTGTACATCTGGACTCCAGACCAATTTTTCTCTATGATATTATATATTATAAATTATATACTTTTTATGATTTTTTTCTCAACTAATATTATTTTATTTCTGACATGTATTACGGTAAATTACTTTCTGGCCACCTTGTATATAACTTTAATTTCTCTCTCTCTCTCTCTCTCTCTCTCTCTCTCTCTCTCTCTCTCTCTCTCTCTCTCTCTCTCTCTCATTCCTCGTCCCATCTTTCTTGGGATACCAAGCTTCCGATTTTCTCTGTATTGTGTCCAGCAAGACATTAAGTACACGGTTGCGACAAATGGTGGGAAGGACATTATAGGGAGGGAAGGACATGAGAATGGGAGAGAGAAAACGAGAGGGAGTGATAGAGGGAAAGGAAAGGATAGAGAGGAGGGACAGAGTGAAGGAACTCGGGGTAGGCCAGATTGATATTATATATATATATATATATATATATATATATATATATATATATATATATATATATATATATATATATATATTATATATATATATATATATATATATATATATATATATATATATATATATATATATATATATATATATATAGTTAGACCACGATGGAAGGAATTAGACGGGAAATTCCGTAAGTACTTTGCTATTTAATAACACATCTTTAGCAGGATGGATATTATATTTCAGTGTTACAAACATACACACACACACACACACACACACACACACACACACACACACACACACACACACACACACACACACACACACACATAGGGACGCTGGTGTATGAGTGGACAGCACGCTGAACACGTAATCCTGTGGACCGGGGTTCGATACCCCTCTCCAGCGAGAAACAAAATGGGCAGAGTTTATTTAACCCTGATGCTCCTGTTACCATACAGTAAATAGGTACCTGGGAGTTAGACAGCTGTTACGGGCTGCTTCCTGGGTGTGTGTGTGGGGGGGGGGTTAGTAGTTAGCAACAGTTGATTAATTGACAGTTGAGAGGCGGGCCGAAAGAGCAGAGCTCAACCCTGCAAGTACAACTAGGTGAATACATATTAATCATGCAAGAGAGGTGTGGGCAAACTGCATATTTTTGGATTGCCAGAAAGCCTTAGACACAGTACCACACAAGTGACCAGTGCAAAAGCTGGAGATGTAGGCAGCAGTGAAAGGGAAGGTACTCCATTGAATATGGGAGTACCTAAGCAACGGAAGACAGCGAGTCATTGTGAGGTCTCAGATTGCCGAGGCGTCACCAGTGGAGTCCCGCAGGGATCAGTCCTTGGCCCTATACTGCTTCTGATATATGTGAAAGGTCTCCCAGAGGGTATAGAATCGTTCCTCTCATTATTTGCCGAGGTGATGCTAAAATTATGTCAGTTGCTCCGCTGGTGTTGAATAGAGGGGCCCATAGATATAGTTTTGCCATTGAAGTAGTGTTCTTCGGGGATGATGAATGCTGAGGGATGATACAATGATGTTTACATATTAAAATAAAGTGTAATTAGGAAGTTGTGTTAAACGAGGCTGAATTTAGCCGTGTGTCTGGGATATTAATTTAGCGTTTCACTACGTCGAGCGAGACAAAGAACGTGCAAAAAAAAAAAAAACGAAAACATGTCACATGGTGTTTAAACGGTGTTGAAGTGCTCCCAAAAGTTCAGAAAAGGCGCCGATACGGTGTCGAATACGACTGACACGCCGCCAGGTGGCGTGGAATACGTTGCTGCGTGCTGATTCCTAACCGTATTTCTGGCGTTTATAGTTCTGACAGGACCTCAATAGGGGTCTGTCAGTCAGCAGGTGAGTGTTAAGGCATGCAGGAGAGAGAGAGAGAGAGATAGAGATAGAGATAGAGATAGAGAGAGAGAGAGAGAGAGAGAGAGAGAGAGAGAGAGAGAGAGAGAGAGAGAGAGAGAGAGAGGGAGAGAGAGAGAGAGAGAGAGAGAGAGAGAGAGAGAGAGAGAGAGAGAGAGGTGACAAACGTGAGAAGAGGACAATAACACAAAGGAAAAAAGGGAGTGGAAAGGAAAGCAATAGAGGGAAATTAAAAACAGCTGCACTTGGGTATAGGGAGGGGGAAGAAAAGCTGGTTTACTGGGCGGGAAAGAAAGGCAGGATTACTGGATAGGGAAGAAAGTTCAATACGAATGTTCAAGGAGGAGACGATGCGTAGCACTGCACCTCCCCTCTGCTCTACACAGTGTCAAACAACCATGGGCCAGATTCACGAAGCAGTTACGCAAGCACTTAAGAACCTGGGACCAGATTCACGAAGCAGTTACGCAAGCACTTAAGAACCTGGGACCAGATTCACGAAAGCAGTTACGCAAGCATTTACGAACGTGCACATCTTTCCTCAATCTTTGACGGCTTTGTTTTCATTTATTAAACAGTTTACAAGCATGAAACCTACCCAATCAACTGTTGTTTTTGTTATAAACAGCCTCCTGGTGCTTCGGAGCTCATTAACTGTTTAATAATTGTAAACAAAGCTGCCAAAGATTGAGCAAAGATGTACAGGTTCGTAAGTGTTTACGTAAGTACTTTCGTGAATCTGGCCCCTGTACATCTTTTCTCAATCTTTGGCGACTTTGTTTAAAATTATTAGACAGTTAATGAGCTCCGAAGCACCAGAAGGCTGTTTATAACAACAATAACAGTTGATTGGGAGGTTTTCATGCTTGTAAACTGTTTAATAAATGTAACCTAGGTCGCCAAAGATTGAGGAAAGATGTACACGTTCGTAAGTACTTGCGTAACTGCTGCGTGAATCTGGCCCCGTATCCACCAAATCACCAACTTTCATCACCAATTCAAGCTGTCATCTTAACGCGCCTTCCCATTAGCGTTGGCACAAGTTCAAAATCTTTGTTTTCGCAGCTAAGATAACTAGATATTAACCTCTTAGGTGCCAAGGGTTAGACAGTTTAATGAATTTAGTTATTATGTATTTAATACAGTTAGGAATATTCTAGATTACGTTAACGTGGGATTATTCCCATTGCTGTGGGGACAGGAAGCCTATACCTGGTCATCTTATCTTGAGGTTATCCTGAGATAATTTCGGGGCTTAGCGTCCCCGCGGCCCGGTCCTCGACCAGGCCTTCTTTTTGTTACACCCCCCCCCCCCCCAGGAAGCAGCTCGTAGCAGTTGTCTAACTCCCAGGTACCTATTTACTGTTAGGTAACAAGGGCATCAGGGTGAAACATTTTGCCCATTTGGCTCCGCCTCCACCGGGGATCGAACCCGGAAACCTCAGGACTACGAATCCGAAGCGCTGTCCACTCAGCTGTCAGGCGGCATATTGAAGTTTAACTAAGTCTAACTAAACTAACTAACCATCGTTAGGATGCGACCCACAACCTTTGCCTGACACCAAGGGTAACCAAGGGCGTTCACCATTTACTGCTTGGTGAACGGGTGCATCAGATGAAAGGCAACAACGTGCCCAGCCATTTAGACCTCGTCTAGAAATCGAACCCTGGATCCCCGCAAGTTGTGAGTCGAGAATGTAGACCACTATCCCACAGCTGCCACTGTTGTTGTTGTTGTTTAAGATTCGCTACTCGGAAAATAAAGTTCCAAGTAGCACGGGCTATGGTGATCCCGTAAACGACCAGCTGCCACTGGGCGAGGATGAACAACCCACCATCGGGGTTTTCTCCCATTAAGGCGGTATTGTTCACCATCTATTGCCTCGTGTTTACTCACCCGATGAGTCGCGTCCTTCAATAAATGTGAACAATGAGACAAAATTAAAATAGATGGTTGATAAGAGTGAGGGAAGGTAGGGGGGGGAGGGAATGTAGATGGTGAGGGGGGAGGGAAGGGGAGAGTTGGGATGGTGTGGGGGAAGGTAGGGGGTAGGGGATAGTGGGGAGGGATGGGGTGATAGAAGGAGGATAGGAAGGATAGGGGGGAGAGACACTAGCCTCAGGTGTCTTGTTCTACATCACAACGACCTGTGACGTCCCTGTGCCGTCCCTGTGTCGTCCCTGTGTCGTCCCTGTGTCGTTCCTGTGTCGTCCCTGTGTCGTCCCTGTGTCGTCCCTGTGTCGTCCCTGTGTCGTCCCTGTGTCGTCCCTGTGTCGTTCCTGTGTCGTCCCTGTGTCGTCCCTGTGTCGTCCCTGTGTCGTCCCTGTGTCGTCCCTGTGTCGTTCCTGTGTCGTCCCTGTGTCGTCCCTGTGTCGTCCCTGTGTCGTCCCTACACTATTCCAGCCCCCTCCATTCCGGCTCCCCCCCCCATCCTCCTCCCTGACAGCTGCTGCCGATAAGGACAGAACACCCAGCACCAAGAACCTCAAGTTCAAGTATATTTAATGAGACTAGAAAAAAATACATCTCCAAGGGATAGAGGAGCTTTCTACCCCCTCTAAAGAACCTCAAGGATAGGGGGAAAAGGGAAGCAGACTGGGATAGATGGACAGAAGCAGGGAAACACATACCACACATCCTAATGACTCACAGTTACCTGTCCATATGAAGGCTCGGGTATATTGATGCTTGCAGCGTCAACATTCAACATTACATGAAGCATGCCATTCACTTGGGCTGTAGAACTCTCGAACCTCGGACCCCTGCTCATAGCAAAGTGGATAGAGATTCGGCGTCACACGCGTGGGGTTCAGGGTTCGAGTCTCTTACAGCCCGGGTGAATGTAATGTTAATTTTAACGGAAAAGTGGATGACAATTTATATAAAGCACACGAGAGAGAGAGAGAGAGAGAGAGAGAGAGAGAGAGAGAGAGAGAGAGAGAGAGAGAGAGAGAGAGAGAGAGAGAGAGAGAGAACACCGCCGTGACGTACTAAGAGAGTAACACGACCCACGACCACAGCACGACCACTCAGCAAGCACGTACGGAACCAGTACATCTTTTCCCTAATCATATGGCGCCCCAGTTTTACATTTATTAAAGAGTTTATGAGCTACGAATCGCCACGAGGTGGTTTATAACAATATAACCATTGGATCGAGAACAACTCCCATCGTTTCCGAGTTTGTAAACTGTTTACTAAAGGCAAACTAAACCGCCATGACCGAAGAAAGATGAACACGTTTCGTAAACTGGACGCGTAAGTTTTCAATGAATCCTGAACCATCGCTCTACCAAATGGAACTTCCTCAAGATACAAATAATTCTTTTCCGTTTTTCCCCAATAAACTGTTTGTTTCATGTGGAGGAAAAAATCAAGGTACGCGATATTCTTATGTAAAAATAATAACCAAAAATTTATTCGGATCTTTAGTACCATAAGAAATATTTGTAAATATTTCATATTTATATATAATATTTAAAAACTTATATTTTAAATATTTTAAATACTTTCTTTGTAAATATTTGTATTGTAAATAGCTGGCAACACTGCGTTAAGTGTAAAAGTGTTACCACACTTTTTTTTTTTACATATAATCACAACAATAAGTATTTATATATATAAACATAAATTTTAGCAAAAATAATGAACTTTCTACCACATCCTAAAAATGTATATATTTAAGGCTCGTCTCCCTTCACTGTCGCACGACAGAACGAAAACACAGAGAGAGAGTAACAAAAGTCAGGAAAAACAAAACAAAAGCCAGGGGGAAACAAAAGACAACCACAACCAGGCAGTAGCCGAAAATTTAGTTCCAACAAACAAAAGCCGAGCGCCAGACACCACCTCCCGCTCTCTTCAGGAGTTTATACTCGCCACCTTAAAAGGTCTTTCTCTCGAACTCTGTCCATCAATAGACCGCTGTCGCTCGGGAAAAAGCGGCAGACTCTAAACCCCCAACAATAAACGCTGTAAACAATAAACGCTGTAAACAATAAACGCCGCAAAGCTACGGAAACATACACCGTGTAGCAGCTCTCTTCTCGAGTTCCCTTTTAGTCCAAGACTAAATTCAGGACTAAATTATGCTTGCTGACTGCCCAGTTAGATGCTGTTGTCGTCTTAAAAACCTTTCATGGGATTATAGACGTTAAGCCAACCAAATCAACCGGATTGTAGGAAAATAGCCGTCAAACAATAAGGTCGGAATGCGTTTAAGGGCGTCCTGACCCCTGTAAACAATGGACGGAATACCACAATGGCTCCGTCACTCGCCTCTCAAGACAAGATGACAAATAAGAACTTATAGTTGACTTCGTTTATAATGGGATACGGCTGTATATATCCCGTGAGAGGTGGTGAGCCCCATGCCTATCCTGTGAGTGATGGTGGACACTATGCCCCATCCTGTGAGTGGTGGTGGTGGACACTATGCCCCATCCTGTGAGTGGTGGTGGACACTATGCCCATCCTGTGAGTGGTAGTGGACACCATACCCATCCTGTGAGTGGTAGTGGACACCATACCCATCCTGTGAATGGTAGTGGACACCATACCCATCCTGTGAGTGATAGTGGACACCATACACATCACCATACAGACACCATATGTATACATAGCTATAATACCTCAATCTCTGTTTAGCTACCTAGCTACTTAATGTTCTATCTAACTGTATTTAAGCGTCCAAAGAGAAGCTGTCACCCATGCAGCAGGTCCACCCTCTCCACGGCGCCGAAAGACTCCAATGGAAAAGCAAAAGCCAATACGATTGGTTCCAGAACTGTCAGCACGAGGTTGAAGGCAACATCGAACTGCCCTTGAGGCTACAGCTCAACCAATGTTATAACAGCTTCGTTACGTTCGTGTAATAATGATCCTACTAAGATCGTAATTTTTAATTCATCAATTCAAACTAGATCCAAATTGTTTCTAATATTCATGTTGCATGGCTTTGCACTTTGTATTATTGCAGATTTAATAATGTTTCAATTGAAAATGCTGTTATAATTTGTTATTAAAGAAGATCTCTGTCAATCAATTTTGTGACAATTTTCTGACAAATGAATAAATAGAGCCTTAGATATTTTATACCGTCTTGCAGAACATTTATGCTACGAAATTTCTGATGTCAAATCTTTGGGCCTATATACAATATTTTACAATTTTTTACAGGGCGTTTCGTATATATCAGTTATCACTATGAGGGGCTTTTCTAAGTAATAATTTGCCAAGACATTGACAATTTTTTTATCAACTTGTGTTCTCCAATTATTAAAAAACAATTGGAAAATTAATATTCCAGCAACACACTAAATTTACCAAGACCCACACACAAAAAAAGTTAATAATACGACGCTTTAATAGTCATAAATACAATTAAAATCAGTTTTTAACGAATTGTTCGGTTTATAAAACAAAACAATCCGTCGTATTAGGTATGTGTGGAAGAACATAAGAACATAAGAACAAAGGTAACTGCAGAAGGCCTATTGGCCCATTCGAGGCAGCTCCTATTCTATAACCACCCAATCCCACTCATATACTTGTCCAATCCGCGCTTGAAACAATCGAGGGACCCCACCTCCACCACGTTACGCGGCAATTGGTTCCACAAATCAACAACCCTGTTACTGAACCAGTATTTACCCAAGTCTTTCCTAAATCTAAACTTATCCAATTTATACCCATTGTTTCGTGTTCTGTCCTGTGTTGATACTTTTAATACCCTATTAATATCCCCCTTGTTATGTCCATTCACCCACTTGTAAAATCAGAAAGAATATTAGTATAAGCAAGACCGATACGTTTTCTGTGCATCGGTCTTGGTAGATTTAGTGGGTTGCTGGAATATTAATTTTCCAATTGTTTTTTAATAATTGGACAGCTCAAGTAGATAAAAAAAAATGGTCAAGGTATTAGGTATGTGTGGAAGGGATGCTCAATTAGGGAGCGTTTTCTAAGCACGAATCTCTTGGTATATTTCAAGGGCAGATGCAGCATCCCTGGTCACCTCTGCCAGGATGCTGCGTCCGGAGAGAGAACTTAAAGGGAATTCCTAATGGGAGGAAGTGATTGTGTGTGTATGAGAGAGGACTGAAGAGAAGTGTGGGAAAGAGTGTCGTGGGTGTATGTATGTATGTATGTATGTATGTATGTATGTATGTATGTATGTATGTATGTATGTATGTGCATGCGTATGTGTGTGTCTATTAATTATGCCTGCATGATCAAATTGCTGCCTCTTAGACCTCGCCTTTCTAACCGTCAGTTCTCATATGTACTGAATCCCAACATAAGAACATAAGAACATAAGAACAAAGGTAACTGCAGAAGGCCTATTGGCCCATACGAGGCAGCTCCTATTCTATAACCACCCAATCCCACTCATAAACTTGTCCAACCCGCGCTTGAAACAATCGAGGGACCCCACCTCCACCACGTTACGCGGCAATTGGTTCCACAAATCTACAACCCTGTTACTGAACCAGTATTTACCCAAGTCTTTCCTAAATCTAAACTTATCCAATTTATACCCATTGTTTCGTGTTCTGTCCTGTGTTGATACTTTTAATACCCTATTAATATCCCCCTTGTTATGTCCATTCACCCACTTGTAAACCTCTATCATGTCGCCCCTAACTCTTCGCCTTTCCAGTGAATGCAACTTAAGCTTTGTTAATCTTTCTTCATATGAAAGATTTCTAATTTGGGGAATTAACTTAGTCATCCTACGCTGGACACGTTCAAGTGAATTTATATCCATTCTATAATATGGCGACCAAAACTGAACTGCATAATCTAAATGGGGCCTAACTAGAGCAAGATATAGCTTGAGAACCACACCAGGTGTCTTGTTACTAACGCTGCGATTAATAAATCCAAGTGTCCGATTTGCCTTATTACGAACATTTATGCATTGATCCTTTTGTTTTAAATTCTTACTAATCATAACTCCCAGATCCCTTTCGCAATCCGACTTCGCAATCACAACACCATCTAGCTCGTATCTTGTAACTCTATCATCATTACCTAACCTCAGAACTTTACATTTATCAGCATTAAACTGCATCTGCCAATCCTTTGACCATTTCAAAACCCTATCTAGATCAACTTGAAGTGATAGTGAGTCCTCCTCCGAATTAATTTCCCTACCGATTTTCGTATCATCGGCAAATTTGCAAATGTTGCTACTCAAACCTGAATCTAAATCATTTATATATATTATAAACAACAGAGGTCCCAGGACAGAGCCTTGAGGCACTCCACTTACAACATTTTCCCACTCTGACTTGATTCCATTTATACTAACTCTCTGTTTCCTTTGGTATAGCCATGCCCTAATCCAGCTTAATATAGCACCCCCAATACCATGAGACTCTATTTTTTTAATCAGTCTTTCATGTGGCACTGTATCAAAAGCTTTGCTAAAGTCAAGGTATACAACATCGCAATCCTTACCACTATCAACTGCCTCAACAATGCTAGAATAAAAAGATAACAAATTTGTTAAACATGAACGGCCATTTATAAAACCATGTTGCGACTCAATTATTAATTTATGTTTTTCAAGATGAAGACGAATTTTATTTGCTATTATAGATTCGAGTAACTTTCCCACAATAGACGTTAGGCTAATTGGTCGATAGTTAGACGCAAGTGATCTATCTCCTTTCTTAAAAACTGGTATCACATTAGCAACTTTCCAAAACTCTGGCACTCTGCCTGACTCTATTGATTTATTAAATATGGTTGACAGTGGGTCACAAAGCTCCTCTTTGCATTCTTTAAGCACCCTAGCAAACACTTCATCCGGCCCTGGGGATTTGTTTGGTTTGAGTTTTACTATTTGTTTAAGAACATCCTCCCTGGTAACTGCTAAACTCGTCAACCTGTCCTCGTCCCCACCCACATAGACTTGTTCGGCTGAAGGCATATTGTTAAGTTCCTCTTTAGTAAATACAGATACAAAATATTTATTAAAAATACTACTCATCTCTTCATCACTATCTGTTATTTGACCTGTCTCAGTTTTTAATGGACCTATCCTTTCCCTAGTCTTAGTACGATATAACTGAAAAAACCCTTTAGGATTTGTCTTTGCTTGCCCTGCTATGCGAACTTCATAGTTTCTTTTTGCTTTCCTTATCTCTTTTTTAACATTTCTAACCAGTTGTACGAATTCCTGTTCTAAAGTGACCTCCCCATTTTTAATCCTTTTGTACCAAGCTCTCTTTTTACCTATAAGGTTCTTCAAATTCTTTGTTATCCACTTTTTAGTTATCCAACCTAATTTTCCTCTATCATATCTACTACATATTTACTTCTAACAAAACACACAGATGTCTCAAGGATGCAACCCGTGGCAGCTTTCTAACTCCCAGGTACATATTTTATACTAGAGGAATAGGATCATTAGGTGAAAGTAACTGCGTATTTTCTTCTGTCTCGGCCGGGAATCGAACCCTTTCTCTAAGTACTACGACACCCGAGCGCTGTCTGCTCGGCCGGGAGAACTTGTTATCTTGAGATGATTTCGGGGCTTTAGTGTCCCCGCGGCCCGGTCCTCGACCAGGCCTCCACCCCAGGAAGCAGCCCGTAGCAGCTGTCTAACTCCCAGGTACCTATTTACTGCTAGTTAACAGTGGGTGAAAGAAACATTTTGCCCATTTGTCTCCGCCTCCACCGGGGATCGAACCCGGAACCTCAGGACTACGAATCCGAAGAGCTCTCCACCCAACTGTCAGGCGCCCCAGTGTTGTACGTATTAGGCTTAATCTACAGGAAACAATTTGTATTTGTAAAAATGAACTGAAATCAAAATAGATTTAAATACATCATTATATTCGATATAACAATTCTGGGAGGTTAATTCTGTGGGCTGCAGGTACACGGAAAGCAGGAATTACTCTCGCGTTATCCGCTCTCAATTACCAGTTCTTCTACTGGTAATTGAAAGTGAAGAACGCGAGAGATCCATTAAGACGATCAGAAATGTCTAGGATACGGCTTGTCATCTCTTGAGACTCTTAACTCTTGCGACTTGCGGGAGTTAAGGACGCTAGCGCTCTTGTCAGGGTGTTGATGGCGACTTGCGGGAGTTAAGGACGCTAGCGCTCTTGTCAGGGTGTTGATGGCGACTTGCGGGAGTTAAGGACGCTAGCGCTCTTGTCAGGGTGTTGATGGCGACTTGCGGGAGTTAAGGACGCTAGCGCTCTTGTCAGGGTGTTGATGGCGACTTGCGGGAGTTAAGGACGCTAGCGCTCTTGTCAGGGTGTTGATGGCGACTTGCGGGAGTTAAGGACGCTAGCGCTCTTGTCAGGGTGTTGATGGCGACTTGCGGGAGTTAAGGACGCTAGCGCTCTTGTCAGGGTGTTGATGGCGACTTGCGGGAGTTAAGGACGCTAGCGCTCTTGTCAGGGTGTTGATGGCGACTTGCGGGAGTTAAGGACGCTAGCGCTCTTGTCAGGGTGTTGATGGCTGAGCCGCCTTGTCTAAGGAAGTCTGAGGAAGAGGTTAAAGTATTACCTATAGTGCGAGCAGCGTGACTATCAGGATGTTCCGACATCAATTCTTCACCTCGTCAGCTCCTTGTTCCCATATCCCAGCTCCTTGTCCTCATATCCCAGCTCCTTGTCCTCATATCCCAGCTCCTTGTCCTCATATCCCAGCTCCTTGTCCTCATATCCCAGTTCCTTGTCCTCATATCCCAGCTCCTTGTCCTCATATTCCAGCTCCTTGTCCTTATATTCCAGCTCCTTGTCCTCATATTCCAGCTCCTTGTCCTCATATTCCAGCTCCTTGTCCTCATATTCCAGCTCCTTGTCCTCATATTCCAGCTCCTTGTCCTCATATCCCAGCTCCTTGTCCTCATATCCCAGCTCGTTGTCATCATATCCCAGCTCCTTGTCCTCATATTCCAGCTCCTTGTCCTCATATTCCAGCTCCTTGTCATCATATCCCAGCTCCTTGTCATCATATCCCAGCTCCTTGTCCTCATATCCCAGCTCCTTGTCATCATATCCCAGCTCCTTGTCATCATATCCCAGCTCCTTGTCCTCATATCCCAGCTCCTTGTCCTCAAATCCCAACTACTTTTCCTCACATCCCTTCCAAGCGCTATAGAGTCATTCTGGCTTAACGTGTTCTCATCAGAATGAATCTTACCTCTATCTGGCTTTGCTACAAACCTCAATACGAATCTAAGTAAATACATCTCGAGAATCAAAGAATGACGTGGTAGGTCTAAGGGACAGAATAAGACAACTAGTCTACATAAAAACCAGAGACTAAAACCCATGATGAAACTTTATAATCTAAGGACTTACAGCCCCAGAGGGAGATGACGTTTCGGGCGAGCAATCCCACTGTTGTGGAAGACAGGTCTTTCATATATATGCTGTGTGTTGACAGTGAATGTACAACAGAGTGATCCTCGACTTGAATTATGTAGATGACAATATATGCAATCTCTCTTACACACAGTCGCATTTATTAATATATGTTCATTTATATTTACTTTTTATGTATGTTTTAAAACATAAAAAAACTACTTTCTCAATATGTATAATTAACCCATAGAAGCAAAGGAGGAAAATGGCAACAATAAAAGCATCTTAATTTATTTAATTAAGTGACTGAACAGGAGACGAAATATTAAAATAATTCAAGCATTAAGGAGTCAAGGATAGATATTATTACCGGCAATAGTCTATTATCCTTCGTGTGATGAAATGACGTTAGTAAATAAATGAATAATTTATTTTATGGGTGAGAGGAGAAGATGTAGTTTGGTACCTGGTGTTTATTGTTGGTGTATTGTGTGATAAATCCCCACTATTGTAAATTGTGATTCAAAAGGGCACACTTATGGAAACACAAACACACACACACACACACACACACACACACACACACACACACACACACACACACACACATACACATACACATACACACACACACACACATACACATACACACACACACACACACACACACACACACACATACACACACACATACACACACACACACACACACACACACACACACACACACACACACACACACACACACACACACACACACACACATACACACACACACACACACACACACACACACACACATACAAATAAATTACAAAATTTACGATACAAATTACAAAATTTACATTACAAATTTACAAATTACATTACAAAACACAAAAAATTCTCAGGGGAATTGAGAGGGTAGACAAGGATGGATTATTTAACACGAGTGGTACACGAACAAGGGGACACAGGTGGAAGCTGAGTACCCAAATGAGCCACAGAAACATTAGAAAGAACTTTTTCAGTGTCAGAGTAGTTAGCAAATGGAATGCATTAGGCAGTGATGTGGTGGAGGTTGACTCCATACACAGTTTCAAATGTAGATATGATAGAGCCCAATAGGCTCAGGAATCTGTACATTAGTTGACAGTTGAGAGGCGGGACCAAAGAGCCAAAGCTCAACCCCCGCAAAGCACAACTGGATACACACACACGAAGAAGTCCCTATCGGCTTGAGTCATGACACTCATTCTTACGCAGCATTTGTTCCCTAGAGCTTAAATGTTAATATTTGTCTTGTTCTTGAATACCAATGATTCATCTTTTGTTGAGATGTCAGAGGAGAAGGAGGAGGAGATTGACATGACTATCATGTCAGTAACCAGCAAGATTCTCAATGGCTGTAATCTAGATAAAATTATATTTGTGTGTGTTAATTTAATTCAAAGATGACTTGCATGTTCTTCATTATCTAATCTGCGGTTTGCTTGTAATGGTATATCCGGGTTTTTAGATAGATAATTGTTTTAAAATCAGTTTATTTACAATATGTGTGTGAAACTATTTTTTTGTTTAAGGGGGGGGGGGGAGGATGAAGTACGTTTCCGGTCTTCGCCTCGATCATTTATAATGAATGAAAACATTTCATTCGTATACAATGTGAACGAGTGATGCATACAGTTACAACCTGTCTTCGTAAACAATAGCTAATTACTCGTTAATCCTGTTATTAAACCCTTGTTCATGAATGAAGAACACTGTACTCATTCACATGAGTACTCATTCACATGATTGTACTCATTCACTGTACATGTATTCACTGTGAAGTGAATGAAGAACACTGTACTCATGACTAACAACTGATCATATTTGAGCTGTCTTGAACAGTGCTTCTTACTCTCTCTTCCTGTGTTCGAATCGCACCTCTCTCATTGCTTCCTCTATGTGCTGTAAATATTAATATTTGTCAACAGAACCAAAATACCCAGATAACCTATCCTAGGCTAAACTATGCACAACATTATAACTCAGTATTATAAAAACTATATTCAATAATGTCTTTGTTGTTTAAGATTCGCTACTTGGAACAAAATGTTCCAAGTAGCACGGGCTATGGTGAGCCCGTAATATATTCAATAAATATACGTAAAACTGACGAGTGTGTCTTTCGAGACGACCGCAGATTGGACAAGCATCGCCCGAGGAAGAAAGATTAGTTGTAAAATCTCCCAAAACACCGAACCTAACCCAACCTTGGTCAATCTATTCGCAAAAGTATAATATGTAATATTATTATTTTGCGGAAATGTAATGTTTTAAATTTTATTTACGAATGCATCTTTTGAGACTGCCGACACTTGCAATTGATTTTAACAGTAGTTCTAAAAAAAAAATATTCACTACTTTAGGCTCTGGATAGGTTAGGTAAATTATGCCAAGATTAGGTTAGGTTACGTGTTCGGAATTCATTAGGAATTATTTGACAAAATCATTAGGAGCAATGAAGGGATTTGACCATCGTTCTATTGCCTACCAGACACTTGTCTTAACCCACTGGGCCACGAGCGGCTAGGTTCAAGTCCCTGCGTTGCTCCAAATTGTAATTTCATTGATATATCATGTTATTACGATTTCTTGTGTTCAATTGTGTTTATAAAGGGAGGGGGAGGAGCATTTATAGAGGTGCGAATCGAACATACGACTTTGAATGAAGCACTTTTTGTGTAAACAATATCACATCTAATCAGTTTACATACAGTTTACATAACACCATACAGTTTGATTCATGCATAAGTGTTCTACTTTTATGAACACAAGAAATGACTGTTAGTTAAAAGAAATTTTTTTTGTATTTGAGATAATCCATATATAGAAATTTGTAATGCCTGTGCCTTTTAGTGGAGCCGCTCGACAGAAGATCTTAATCTTGGAAACGGTTGCATCTCTCTCTAGATACATGTTTTTCATAAATTTTTTAAAGTCATATAAAAATATGTTATGCAGTATGTGCTTTCTTGCCAGCTAGAATGTAAATATTAACTTTAGTAGGCTTTTTTTGTGCTTGCGTATCTTCCTATTATGTGCGGATTTTCAAATTTAGTTATTTCTCATACTATATATACATACCATATTTGTTATATATTACCATAAATGTGCATTATAATACATTATACACCCACACTACCATACACACACATACTATCATGCACCGTACACATAGTATCTGTTACGACCCTGGGTTCTCCAGTGGAAACCAGAGGTCAAAATTGAGCTATTAAACTTCCTGGTAGCACAGTTGGGCATCTAGAATGTCAATTGTTTGTATCTTCCCTGCCAGACGTAAGACTATTATTGTTTCTCAAAGAGCATTTAAAGACTGAGCTGGGGGTTGATTATTAAATAATAACATAGGCACCAACTTTGCTTACTAATACTTTCTAATCATTCATAAAGTAACAATACGTTGCATAGGGGAAGATCTTTAATGTGCTTAGCTGCACGATCAATTAGGCTCCTCCCGGCACCACAACATGAGGGAGGCAGCTGGTGGCTACCTCGCTCTTCTCTTGGCTGGTGGCGTGAGGTTAAGACCTACTCTGTGGCTGTATCCCTACTCTCCTTCCTTCTCCTCTTACTTATTTCCCTTACCTGAAGTTCCTGTATCCTTAAGCTAAGTACAGGGCATTAGTGAGTGTGCCTACTCTGGTAGTAACGATTGGTGAGACCTGGGGATAGTATTTTGCCAGTGTTTGGGTACCCCTAAGTGTTGTGTTTTGTATTAGGGTCCCACGTGGTTTCACTACCCTAAGCTGCATCCAGCTTCAGTGCTTATCCAGTAGTACTTTACCCTAGCTTGTTATTAGTGTAAACCTTGTATCCTGCCTACGTGGACCAAGGCTTTTAACGTAAGATAGTGTGGTAAAGTTATTATTATTATTGTTATTGGTGTGAGTGTATATGGGGGGTTGTTAAGGGGTTAATAAATAAGTACATGAATTACAGAGTATCTCTTCTTCCAAGGTGGGAGCGCAGTGATCAACCCTTAGACTAACATTTATGGTCTTGTAGCAAGTTATTACTACTGTGGATAGTTTATTTTGGGGGCCGGGCCTTTTAGCTCTCCCATATTTGATACTCCTGTCTTCTAACTACCTATACCCCTTAATATTACCAGAACCCCATAGAAGCCCCACTCATATCATTTGTAACAGTATCATACACTCACACTACCATACACAAATACTACTATACACGCATAATACACCATACACCTACACTACCATCCACCATACACCCATACTATTACACTCTGCACATCTTTGCCTCGACCCAAGCCTCATGCACATTACAATCCCCAAATCACCTTTCGCAATTGGTGTAGTTGAAAAGACTAAACCCAGGGAGTACCCCCATGGGCCATACAGTAACCCCCTTCCCCAATCCCCGGCACGACTGTTCCCCTCCCCCTTCCCCCAGCCATGCACCCCCCTCCCTCTCCTCCCCTCCCTCTCCTTCCAGCATCTTCCTTTCCCATCTACCCTTTCCCACTTCCCCCTCACTTACCTTCTCCACTTACCTCTCCTACTTTCCTCCTCACCTTCCCTCCAACAGCTTACCCTTTCCCAGCTTTCCTCATTCAAATTCCTCCCTTACCTTTCCCCTCCCTTCCTTCCCCACCTACTCTCTCCCCACCATTCTTCCCCACCCTCCCTCCTCCACCTCTTTGCAACATCCCGTGTCCGGAATCTCGAACGCCCGAGGGAGGCTGCGAGATAGTCAAGTCGAGGCCAAGGCCAACCACCTGAACAATGGAACGGAAGATGAGAGAGAGAGAGAGAGAGAGAGAGAGAGAGAGAGAGAGAGAGAGAGAGAGAGAGAGAGAGAGAGAGAGAGAGAGAGAGAGAGAGAGAGAGGGAGGGAGAGAGATTCAGGTGCCGAGTTCCTGGCTACGAATATGAAAGAGGAACCAAATCAAGGCACCCATCTATAGACATTTATGCCGGATCCAAGAGCTGAATCCTGATCCTGAAGGCATATCTAGGTGAGTATACACAAACACATACACACAAAACAACACAAGCACATCATCTAACTCATAAAACAAAACAATTGCACAAGCAAGCAAGCAAGCAAGCACACAGACCCGGAAAATATGCAATCAGCCCCGAGGTTTAAAGGAATGTGTGGGAGAATCTCTCGAATTAACTCCCGTTTAGTCGAAGACGCGTCGTCATGTTGTTGTGTGTGTGTGTGTGTGTGTGTGTGTGTGTGTGTGTGTGTGTGTGTGTGTGTGTGTGTGTGTGTGTACAGGCTATGTGTAAGCAGGTGAGAATATAATTTCACCTTTGTAAATGCACATTAATCACATTAAGTAAATTAATATATAAATATATACCTGGAACACTGTTTATGTAGGACAAGCATAAATCGATGTATATATGTATATACTTTAGATTAGCATTATAAAAGCCCTACAATCATCTTCTATGGTTGATTGTTCAATAAATCACTGAAGTATATAATGTCTGGTTGATCTCTACAACCCTGTCGACGGAGGACAGAAGAAAATGTAAATACACTACTTAGCATTGTAAATGAATGGTCACGTCTGTGGAAAAAGAAGAAAAACCCGCTACAGAAACAACACCCCCACAACTACCACTACTTCACCTCCGCCATACCACAACTACCCCACCACTACCACAATAACTACCATGAATGTCACTACCACTACTCATGTATAAGTGTTTCGTTGGAGGGTTGGGTGGAGCTGCGTGTACTCCTGGGGAGTACGGAAGTTTCTGCGGCACGTCGTAAAAGCTTGAAAACTAGTATATATAAAAAAATAAAATACCAGAAACAACAGTATATGGGGGGAGAGAGAGAGAGAGAGAGAGAGAGAGAGAGAGAGAGAGAGAGAGAGAGAGAGAGTCAGAGAGAGAGAGAGAGAGAGAGAGAGAGAGAGAGAGAGAGAGAGAGAGAGAGAGAGAGAGAGAGAGAGAGAGAGTCAGAGAGAGAGAGAGAGAGAGAGAGAGAGAGAGAGAGAGAGAGAGAGAGAGAGAGAGAGAGAGAGAGAGAGAGAGAGAGAGAGAGAGAGAGAGAGAGAGAGAGAGAGAGAGAGAGAGAGAGAGAGAGAGAGAGAGAGAGAGAGAGAGAGAGAGAGAGAGAGAGAGAGAGAGAGAGTCAGAGAGAGAGAGAGAGAGAGAGTCAGAGAGAGAGAGAGAGATAAAGAGAGACAGAGAGAGATAAAGAGAGTCAGAGAGAGAGAGAGAGAGAGAGAGAGAGAGAGAGAGAGAGAGAGAGAGAGAGAGAGAGAGAGAGAGTCAGAGAGAGAGAGAGAGAGAGAGAGAGAGAGAGAGAGAGATAAAGAGAGACAGAGAGAGAGAGAGAGAGAGAGAGAGAGAGAGAGAGAGAGAGAGAGAGAGAGAGAGAGAGAGAGAGAGAGAGAGTCAGAGAGAGAGAGAGATAAAGAGAGAGAGTCAGAGAGAGAGAGAGAGATAAAGAGAGAGAGAGAGTCAGAGAGAGAGAGAGAGAGATAAAGAGAGAGAGAGAGTCAGAGAGAGAGAGAGAGAGAGAGAGAGAGAGAGAGAGAGAGAGAGACAGACAGACAGACAGACAGACAGACAGACAGACAGACAGACAGACAGACAAACATAATACAGGGGCCAGCGGCTGAGCGGACAGCACGTTGGTCACGTAATCCTGTAGTCCGGGGTTCGATTCCCGGCGTCGGCGAGAAACAATGGGCAGAGTTTCTTTCACCCTGATGTCCCCTGTTATCTAACAGTAAATACGTAGCTGGGAGTTAGACAGCTGTTACGGGCTGCTTCCTGTATGCGTGTGTGTGTAAGGGGAGGAATTAGTTAGTAACAGTTCATTGATTGACAATTGAGGTATTGAGAGGCGGGCCGGAAGAGCAGAGCTCTACCCCCGCAAGCACAACTAGGTGAATACAGAATCGTGATTTGCTCATGTCCCACACATCAAGTGGGAGAGATGAGAGAGATAGTTTAGGTGGGAAAGAGGGGAGAGGGGGGGTGGAAGAGTCAGGTCGTGGAGGGTCAGGGGTCAACCCCAGGCTTAGAGATGTGATTACTGGTGACGGAGCAGGGGGGGAGGGGGTGGAGGAGGGGTGCAGGTAATGGTGGGGGAGGGGAGGGGGCGGGTTGGGGGTGAAGGTGGAACATGAAGGAAGGGGAAGGGTTGAGGGTAGGGATCGCTGATCCCGTGGGAACACAAGGTAAGCTACGAGCCTTACCCAAATATATCCTTGAATGTGAGGAGAGAGAGAGAGAGAGAGAGAGAGAGAGAGAGAGAGAGAGAGAGAGAGAGAGAGAGAGAGAGAGAGAGAGGTCCTGTAGCATCTCCACTGGTGCGAATCAACTCGTTACCATCCAATACAGACCTCATAGCGTTTTCTAAATTGAAGTGTCCCTCACTTATTAAAAAAAAAAAACTTAAACTGGTAGATAACTAAATTCGGATATATCCAAAATCCAAGCTGACCTCGTTGCTCAATATTTATGTTAGTGGAGGTGTTGGTGGGGGTGATGTGGTGGTGGTGGTGAATGGTGATGATGATGGTGGGGGTGATGTGGTGGTGGTGGTGAATGGTGATGATGATGGTGGGGGTGTTGTGGTGGTGGTGGTGAATGGTGATGATGATGGTGGGGGTGATGTGGTGGTGGTGGTGAATGGTGATGATGATGGTGGGGGTGTTGTGGTGGTGGTGGTGAATGGTGATGGTGGGGGTGTTGTGGTGGTGGTGGTGAATGGTGATGATGATGGTGGGGGTGTTGTGGTGGTGGTGGTGAATGGTGATGATGATGGTGGGGGTATTGTGGTGGTGGTGGTGAATGGTGATGATGATGGTGGGGGTGTTGTGGTGGTGGTGGTGAATGGTGATGATGGTGGTGGGGGTGTTGTGGTGGTGGTGGTGAATGGTGATGATGGTGGTGGGGGTGTTGTGGTGGTAGTGGTGAATGGTGATGATGATGGTGGGGGTGTTGTGGTGGTGGTGGTGAATGGTGATGATGGTGGGGGTGTTGTGGTGGTGGTGGTGAATGGTGATGATGATGGTGGGGGTGTTGTGGTGGTGGTGGTGAATGGTGATGATGATGGTGGGGGTGTTGTGATAGTGGTGGTGAATGGTGATGATGATGGTGGGGGTGTTGTGGTGGTGGTGGTGAATGGTGATGATGATGGTGGGGTGTTGTGGTGGTGGTGGTGAATGGTGATGATGATGGTGGGGGTGTTGTGGTGGTGGTGGTGAATGGTGATGATGATGGTGGGGGTGTTGTGATAGTGGTGGTGAATGGTGATGATGATGGTGGGGGTGTTGTGGTGGTGGTGGTGAATGGTGATGATGATGGTGGGGGTGTTGTGGTGGTGGTGGTGAATGGTGATGATGATGGTGGGGGTGTTGTGATAGTGGTGGTGAATGGTGATGATGATGGTGGGGGTGTTGTGATAGTGGTGGTGAATGGTGATGATGATGGTGGGGGTGTTGTGGTGGTGGTGGTGAATGGTGATGATGATGGTGGGGGTGTTGTGGTGGTGGTGGTGAATGGTGATGATGATGGTGGGGGTGTTGTGATAGTGGTGGTGAATGGTGATGATGATGGCGGGGGTGTTGTGATAGTGGTGGTGAATGGTGATGATGATGGTGGGGGTGTTGTGGTGGTGGTGGTGAATGGTGATGATGATGGTGGGGGTGTTGTGGTGGTGGTGGTGAATGGTGATGATGATGGTGGGGGTGTTGTGGTGGTGGTGGTGAATGGTGATGATGATGGTGGGGTGTTGTGGTGGTGGTGGTGAATGGTGATGATGATGGTGGGGGTGTTGTGATAGTGGTGGTGAATGGTGATGATGATGGTGGGGGTGTTGTGATAGTGGTGGTGAATGGTGATGATGATGGTGGGGGTGTTGTGGTGGTGGTGGTGAATGGTGATGATGATGGTGGGGGTGTTGTGGTGGTGGTGGTGAATGGTGATGATGATGGTGGGGGTGTTGTGGTGGTGGTGGTGAATGGTGATGATGATGGTGGGGGTGTTGTGGTGGTGGTGGTGAATGGTGATGATGATGGTGGGGGTGTTGTGGTGGTGGTGGTGAATGGTGATGATGATGGTGGGGGTGTTGTGGTGGTGGTGGTGAATGGTGATGATGATGGTGGGGGTGTTGTGGTGGTGGTGGTGAATGGTGATGATGATGGTGGGGGTGTTGTGGTGGTGGTGGTGATTGAGGTGGTGTGAGTGTGAGTATTTATTATTATTATTATTATTTTCTACCACAGACGTAGCCAACCATTTACAATGCTAACCAGCATATATACATTTTCTTCTGTCCTCCATGGACAGGGTGAGAGATCTGTTAAACATATAGTTCAGGGGTTTATTGAACAATCAACCACAGAAGGGGATTTTAGGGCTTTTAAAATGCTAATCTAACCTGCAGACATAAATACATAGACAGGCAGAGTTACATCTGCCCTACATAAAGTGTTCGATGTGTCTTTTACATAGTGGCATTAATGTGCATTTACAAAGGTGAATGTAATCAGATCAGAATGTAATTCTGATCAGCTTCCACATATACTTTATTCACATACAATCATATATATACACACACACACATAAAAACATATACATATACACACACGCACATATATACATATACACACACACATATGAAGATGTATTAATAAATACGAAAGTACTTAAGGAAATTCCTTTTTCAATTCTTCCTACATGGTCTGACGCTCACATTTTCGCCACGTGTTAATTTTCGTGATTTACACACACACACATATATATATACACACATGTGAGTGGTAGTGGGATCTAGTGAGATAGTGATGTTAGAAGCGACTGGTTAAACTGTAAGATTAAGGGCAGCAACTGTGTCATGGAAGAAAAACAACTATTCAGGGACACGTGCGCGAGCCCTAATTAAGCCCCTGGCTGCCCTGCTCTGTGTTAGTGCATGTCTGCTTGTGTCTGCGTGAACTGCGTCACCTGACTGAGCGTGCAGAGTTTAAGTTTCAACCGTTTGGGCCCTACTTTCCTGCAGACAAATAAATAATTCGCCAGAGACTCTTGGGTTTTCAACTCTCTCACAAAACTAAATAAGTTCTAATATCCCAATAGCTCATTCAGGTTAGGCTAGATCTCGTCAAGTCAGGTCAGGTTAGATTTCATTTGCGTAACCTTATGCGTGTCTCACACAATTCAGATTAACTGCCCATGTCTACCCTGACAATGACTCTGAGTATTTTGTATGTGGTGATTATGTCTGTCCTGTTACTCTATCTTCCAGTGATGTGAGGTTTACTTCTCCTTCACATTTTTCTCCTAACAGATATCTCTGAGCTCTGGAGCTAGTCTATGGTAACTTCTGATTTTCAATTAGTTTTCTTATAGCAATCTGAGACACACACACACACACACACACGCACACACGCACACACACACACACACACACACAACGGATGGACGGATGGAATGCATTAGGCAGTGATGTGGTGGAGGTTGACTCCATACACAGTTTTAAATGTAGATATGATAGAGTCCAGTAGGCTCAGTAATCTGTACACCAGTTAATTGACAGTTGAGAGGCGGGACCAAAGAGCCAAACTCAACCCCCGCAAGCACAAATAGGTGAGCACACACACACACACACACACACACACACACACACACACACACACACACACACACACCATACACAATAAACACATCAAGAGAAGCAACAACCCAGAATACACACAATAAAGCAACCCAAAAATATCGACCTATCGACTGAAAAAAATCTGGTTATATTTTTCTTGTCCCGCCTTAAAACACCTTGACACAATAGCCGGAGGCTGCAGCACAGGACTGAATCATCTCCTTATACAAAGCCCGGCGCGGCCATTCACGCGCCTTCACAACACCGCACAAAAATTTTCCGGAGAATGAGAAGGAAGAAAAATGCTCAGAGAGCGCAAAAACGCCGCCACCTGGCAATAGTAATTCCCTTTAGAATAGAATTGGATCCAGCGGCACCTCTGTATAGGATCAGAGCCTTTGTGAGAGGGGGGTGGGGGAGGGATGTGAGAATATAGGTGTAAGTGTGTAGTTTAATCCTGTTGGCAGTCATGGTAGTCACTTTTATGTTCTTATGTTGTTCCTCTGGTCTCCTCTATTCCTCCTTCCTACTTATTCTCCTTCTCCTCCTGCATTCCCCAACGTCAGTCCTCCAGTTCCTCTCTCCTCCCTTCCTTCAGCTTTCACTCCCCTCCTCCCATGCCGCCTTGACCACAAGCACGAGCTGTGCTTGTGGTCAAACACGGGCTTGACCCCACGCTGCACCATGACCAACATATGTATTATGTATATTAAATATGTGTGTGTGTGTGTGTGTGTGTGTGTGTGTGTGTGTGTGTGTGTGTGTGTGTGTGTGTGTGTTTACTACTTGTGTTTTTACGGGGGTTGAGCTTTGCTCTTTCGGCCCGCCTCTCAACTGTCAATCAACTTGTTTACTAACTACTTTTTTTTTTTCCACACCACACACACACACACACACACACCAGGAAGCAGCCCGTGACAGCTGACTAACTCCCAGGTACCTATTTACTGCTAGGTAACAGGGGCATTTAGGGTGAAAGAAACTTTGCCCATTTGTTTCTGCCTCGTGCGGGAATCGAACCCGCGCCACAGAATTACGAATCATGTGCGCTATCCACCAGGCTACGAGGCCCCTATGTTTATGTGTATGTGTGTGTGTGTGTGTGTGTGTGTAACTAAGAACTCTATGACCCGACCAGGATTCGAACCTACAGCTAGGGCTCCCCTCCTCCCACTGACATACACAGAACTGATACCATTCCACCAACGATTGCCAATAAAAGGTAAGTTGGCCTTTCTCGTACCATGGTCCTATAACCACGTGGGTGGGGGGGTGAGGGGAGGGTGAGGGGAGGGTGAGGGGAGGGTGGGGGGGGGGTGAGGAAACAAAGTTTACAGCGATGCTCCATAGTCTGGTGTTGCTCTGACATTGATAGTATGTTGACCAGACCACACACTAGAAAGTGAAGGGACGACGACGTTTCGGACCATTCTCAAGTCGATTGAGAATGGTCCAGGACGGACCGAAACGTCGTCGTCCCTTCACCTTCTAGTGTGTGGTCTGGTCAACATACTTTAGCCACGTTATTGTGACTCATCGCCTGCACATTGATAGTATATAACAATGCCGTATAACAAGGGAGCCGGTCGGCCGAGCGGAAGGGAGCCGGTCGGCCGAGCGGACAGCACTCTGCACTTGTGATCCTGTGGTCCTGGGTTCGATCCCAGGCGCCGGCGAGAAACAATGGGCAGAGTTTCTTTCACCCTATGCCCCTGTTACCTAGCAGTAAAATAGGTACCTGGGTGTTAGTCAGCTGTCACGGGCTGCTTCCTGGGAGTGGAGGCCTGGTCGAGGACCGGGGACACTAAAAAGCCCCGAAATCATGTGAAGATAACCTCAAGAAGATGCTCTCAAACGTCACCGTCTAGGAGCTTGGAGGCTGAAATAGATGATGCTCATTTGTTTTTCACTCGTCAGTGACGTTATCCTGTTAATGTGTGCCTCTGGTGACAGGCTCCTTCATCACCTTGCATTTGTTTTAGTTAAAGTCTATAGCAACCATTTCCGAGACTATCTCTCTAATTTCTTCAAGTGTATGTAGAGAGCACCTTGTGATCCTCTTTTGTTCTGATTCGTCTCATCGGTTTGGTATCATCGGCATTCACGTGGATTATCCTACTTCGGCAGTTATATGATTGATATATTTCAGAAATACATGGATCCCTGTCAGGGCGCCTGACAGCTGGGTGGACAGCGCTTAGGATTCGTAGTCTTGAGGTTCCGGGTTCGATCCCCGGTGGAGGCGGAGATAAATGGGCAAAATGTTTCTTTCACCCTGATGCCCCTGTTACCCAGCAGTAAATAGGTACCTGGGAGTTGGACAGCTGCTACGGGCTGCTTCCTTGGGGTGAAGGCCTGGTCGAGGACCGGGCCGTGGGGACACTAACCCTCGAAATCATCTCAAGATAACCTCAAGATAATCCTACTCCTGATCCCTTTGGAACTCCGATTGTTACTTGGCTACATTCTGATCTGGCAACTCTGATGACAACTTCTTGTTTCCTGTTGGATAAGTATTTTCTCATTTCAGAATGTCAAACTACGAGTTTCTTCAGGGGAAGATTTCTGAAGTTGGTGCAGAAGTTTCCTGTGTTGTACAGTAACGAAGGCCTTCTGGCAGCCCAGGCAAATACAGTCTGCGCATCCTTTCTATGTTATCACTGATATCTTGCCATAGAACTCCCGTAGTTCTTGACACAAATTCCCTTCCATGAGCTCCTGATGAAGACTGTCCATTCTGTCCAAGACTGTCACAAAATCTGTCCATTCTATGTGCTGTTCTGATCAGTTTATCTTAGCTATACAGGATAAACTTGTCATAAATAAGCTGTTATCTTCGAATGTCTTTTCCCCTTCTTATATATTTAGGATTCACACTAGCTGTCTTCTAGCTCTCCGGAAGTTCTCCCGCTCTCCAATGATGCACTGTGTATTATTGAAAGAGGGGTTTCTCAGAGCTTCACTTGTATTCTTAATACTCCTCAAGGAGATCTTGTTTGGTTCTTTGGTTTTTAGTTGCAAATTATCAACTCTTCTGCTGCATCTCTATGCTCCTATATCTCTCACTCCAGAGCGTTTTACGCTCTATCTCTGAAAGGTGCCCAGGTTCTACTGAGAAAGAGAGAGAGAGCGTGAGAGAGAGAGAGAGAGAGAGAGAGAGAGAGAGAGAGAGAGAGAGAGAGAGAGAGAGAGAGAGAGAGAGAGAGAGAGAGAGAGAGAGAGAGAGAGTGTGTGTGTGTGTGTGTGTGTGTGTGTGTGTGTGTGTGTGTGTGTGTGTGTGTGTGTGTGTGTGTGTGTGTGTGCGTGTGTGTGTGTAAGGAAATCTTTTGTGTGCCCTGCCATTCTTCGGTTGCATTCATAGCTATTTTTTCCCTTACATTGCCGCCAAGTTATATGTGTGAGAGAGAGAGAGAAAGAAAGAAAGGGGGAACAGAGAGAAGAAGAGAACCCTTTCACCTACAAGACAAAAGAGATGGACATTAAGACAGTGCCCCCCCCCTCCTTTCCCTAAAGACTAGGGAAGGATGAAGGGAGAGCCCACCCTCCCCTCATATATGGGGAGGGGAGGGGGCAGAACTCCCTCCCCCACATACATAGGTAAGGAAGAAGCAATCCCTTACCATCAATACTGTCTCACAGAATCAGAATCAGGGATTATAATGGGCGGAAACTCAAACCCAGACGAAAGGGGCAGGCTTGCTCAGATGCCAAGTAACATGGAACGAATGGACAAAAAGGAGTTTAGAGAAGGCTCAAGACCAGTTCCAGACCTACCAACACATGGCACAGAAAACCAAATTGAATGTAAACAGTAATCACAGACTTCCAGTAAGAGAACTGGAACCTCCAGTTGGCCGAATTGCTTCGAGACAAAAATCAAGAATTCAAAGAAAGATCCAGTCAGCTTCACGAGAGGTTTTATACGTCATTCAGAGCCATAAATTGGATTTAAATTGCTTTTACACAAATAGAATTCACTGAATTCCAAGAGAGTTGATCAGGGGCTTCAGGAGACGTGATCAGGGACCAGGGACGTCAGGAGAGGTAATCAGGGGTTAGAAAAGAGGAGCTAATGGCTCCAGGAGAGAAGCAAAGGGGTTCTAGGAGATGGGCTCAGGGGCTCCGGGGGAAGAGCGCCAAGGAAGGGGCTCAAATGCGCCAGGGGAAGGGGCTCAGGGGCTGGAGGAGAGGAGCTCAGGGCTCCAGGAGAGGGCGCAGAAGGGTCCCGAGAGAATACGTGATGTTGGTGTAACCATGTAACAGGAAATAGTTAGAATTCACCCCGCGTGGCGGCTCACGGCCCGTGGGTACTGACCTTATTGATGAGGGAGACAGGGAGGGAAGGAGGGAGTGAGGCAGGGAGGAAAGGAGAGAAGGAGGGAGGGAAGGAGAGAAGGAGGGAGGGAAGGAGAGGAGGGAGACCCTCAGATCGATAGAAATAGAGAAAGAGATGGACAGATAGCCGGTGGCAGAGAGAGAGAGAGAGAGAGAGAGAGAGAGAGAGAGAGAGAGAGAGACTCCTCATCTAGCAGTAAATAGGCACCTGGAAAGTTAAGCAACTTTTGTGGGCTGCATATTGGAAAAGGTCAATAGTTGGCCTATTAGATAAAACACACACACACACACACACACACACACACACACACACACACACACACACACACACACACACACACACTGTGTGTGTTGAGCATTTGACAGGGTAGACAAGAATGGACTATTATTCCGCAGCCTCTTTGATTCAAAAATATTGTTGCAGTGTTATAGGTAGTGGTATTTGGCAGCGTTATATTGCAATTAACACGGGTGGTACACGCACAAGGGGACACAGGTGGAAACTGAGTACCTAAATGAGCCACAGGGACGTTAGAAAGAACTTTTTCAGTGTCAGAGTAGTTAACAAATAGAATGCATTAGGCAATGATGTGGTGGAGGCTGACTCCATACACAGTTTCAAATGTAGATATGATAGAGTCCAGTAGGCTCAGGAACCTGTACGTTAGTTGATTGACGGTTGAGAGGCGGGGCCAAAGAGCCAAAGCTCAACCCCCCCCTCAAACGCAACTAGGCGAGTACACTCGCCCCACATCAACCCGGTGAAGACTGACGTACGTGCTATCAGGCCATGTCCCAACGAAAACGATTAGGCTAAGGCTAACAATGAACTATGGGAAGGAAACGTTTGAAGCCTGCTAACAGGAGGCAGAAAAAGTTGTGACCGGATTAACCAAACATGATCACCGACAAAAAAAAAAAAACTCACATTTTCTAGGCCTGTCAACTTACAGAGAAAAGGCCGGTGGATAGTGACCACAATCACATTCGCTTTCCCTCTATCCCTCCCATCCATTCCTGGTCCCCCGACCCCTCTGTCCTACTCCAGGACCCCTACACAGACAATAACCAACCATGCCTAAGAAACAGATCTGAACAAGTCAGTTTATAAGGTGCCGTGATGGTGGAGTTCCTCTCTCTCTTAACTACCCCGAGCTGCCTTAAGGTGCAGGGGTCCCTTGTTAACGGTGTATAGCCCTAAGCCTCTAGCTGGGCTCTCAGACACGATGGGGCTTCTCCCTCCCTCCCACTCCCCCCCCTCTCTCTCTCTCTCTCTCTCTCTCTCTAACGTTGGCTGATGAGGCTGAAGCTTACACACATTTTAATCACTGCCGTTCTTTAAAACAACCTGAAACTGAAGATTAACCTGAGAGAGAGAGAGAGAGAGAGAGAGAGAGAGAGAGAGAGAGAGAGAGAGAGAGAGAGAGAGAGAGAGAGAGAGAGAGAGAGAGAGAGAGAGAGAGAGAGCCGAGAATAGAGCCCAAACTAACACCATCAATAAGAAATAAACCCAAGAGAAATAGAGCCTCACTCCTCACTCGAAGCTCTGTCTCTAAAGGTGCCCAATCGTCGAGGAGTCTTGAAATTACCGCGATTTCGACGCAGTCGACCCAAGCGTTAAAAAGCTGGTGCGTAAGTTAAATTTAAGAGCATGGCGATATTGACGTGTGGGGCTGTGACGTGGGGGACTGTGACGTGGGGGGCTGTGACGTGGGGGACTGTGACGTGGGGGGCTGTGACGTGTGGGGCTGTGACGTGGGGGGCTGTGACGTGTGGGGCTGTGACGTGGGGGGCTGTGACGTGTGGGGATGTGACGTGGGGGGCTGTGACGTGTGGGGCTGTGACGTGGGGGACTGTGACGTGTGTGGGGCTGTGACGTGGGGGACTGTGACGTGTGGGGGCTGTGACGTGTGGGGCTGTGACGTGGGGGGCTGTGACGTGTGGGGCTGTGACGTGGGGGGCTGTGACGTGGGGGGCTGTGACGTGGGGGGCTGTGACGTGGGGGCTGTGACGTGGGGGGCTGTGACGTGGGGGGCTGTGACGTGGGGGGCTGTGACGTGTGGGGCTGTGACGTGTGGGGCTGTGACGTGGGGGGCTGTGACGTGGGGGCTGTGACGTGGGGGGCTGTGACGTGGGGGGCTGTGACGTGTGGGGCTGTGACGTGGGGGGCTGTGACGTGTGGGGCTGTGACGTGGGGGGCTGTGACGTGGGGGCTGTGACGTGGGGGGCTGTGACGTGTGGGGCTGTGACGTGTGGGGCTGTGACGTGGGGGGCTGTGACGTGGGGGCTGTGACGTGGGGGGCTGTGACGTGTGGGGCTGTGACGTGTGGGGCTGTGACGTGGGGGGCTGTGACGTGGGGGCTGTGACGTGGGGGGCTGTGACGTGGGGGGCTGTGACGTGGGGGGCTGTGACGTGTGGGGCTGTGACGTGTGGGGCTGTGACGTGTGGGGCTGTGACGTGGGGGGCTGTGACGTGGGGGCTGTGACGTGGGGGGCTGTGACGTGGGGGGCTGTGACGTGTGGGGCTGTGACGTGGGGGCTGTGACGTGTGGGGCTGTGACGTGGGGGGCTGTGACGTGGGGGGCTGTGACGTGGGGGCTGTGACGTGTGGGGCTGTGACGTGGGGGGCTGTGACGTGGGGGACTGTGACGTGTGGGGCTGTGACGTGTGGGGCTGTGACGTGGGGGGCTGTGACGTGGGGGGCTGTGACGTGGGGGACTGTGACGTGGGGGACTGTGACGTGGGGGACTGTGACGTGGGGGACTGTGACGTGGGGGACTGTGACGTGGGGGGCTGTGACGTGGGGGACTGTGACGTGGGGGGCTGTGACGTGTGGGGCTGTGACGTGGGGGGCTGTGACGTGGGGGGCTGTGACGTGGGGGACTGTGACGTGTGGGGCTGTGACGTGGGGGACTGTGACGTGGGGGACTGTGACGTGGGGGACTGTGACGTGGGGGACTGTGACGTGGGGGACTGTGACGTGGGGGACTGTGACGTGAGGGGCTGTGACGTGGGGGACTGTGACGTTGGGGGCTGTGACGTGGGGGACTGTGACGTGGGGGACTGTGACGTGGGGGGCTGTGACGTGGGGGACTGTGACGTGGGGGGCTGTGACGTGGGGGGCTGTGACGTGGGGGACTGTGACGTGCGGAGCTGTGACGTGTAAGACTGTGACGTGCGGAGCTGTGACGTGTAAGACTGTGACGTGTAAGACTGTGACGTGCGGAGCTGTGACGTGTAAGACTGTGACGTGTATATACAGACCTGTAAACACATTTCGAACAAAAACTTACACAAACACAAACCTTCTGATGTTGCGTGAGAAAGCACAATCGAAACCTTTATGAAATGCCTAAACAAAAAAATGTTCTCAATTAAACATATTACCCAACAGTAGACTTTGTACACGTTACAAAAAAAATTGAATTAACTGTATCTCTAATAAGGGGGGAGGAGGAGGGGGGGGGGAGATACTTTTACCCGCGGAGGCCGACGGAGGGGAAAAGGGGGGAGGGGGAGGTGGGCATTTTGGGGTAACTTTTTTCTCTCTCCACCCCCACCACAGAGGCAGTGGTGAGAGGTGGAGATGGAGGTGAGAGAGCGGGGAGGGAGGGTACTTTCTCTCACTTATGGTGTTTAGGTGAGGGGAAGGGGAAGAGAGGTGAGGGGGGGAAGGGGGAGAAGGGGTGAGGGAAATGGGAGAGGGGGGGAGGAGGAAAGAGGGGAGGTGGTTTGTATCTTCATAATACTGCAGAGAAAGTGCTTATGCATCAATTACAATATTTTCTCTTAAACGTCCAGCATCTTAGGACTCGCATCTTAATGATACATTCGGCTTGTGCGTTTATGCAAGTTTGTGAGAATATATATATATATTAGTTGAGAACATCGCCAAAGCATTGCTGGAGGCAGCTTCTGAGGATAGAGCGCGTCTCCTAGCTATGCAAGCTCCCCATGCCAGGGATTTCCTGTTGGCAGTCCCTAATTCCGCCTTGGGCACCCGCCTGGACCATCGGGCCCTAAGTATTGGTGTTGCTCTGCGCCTTGCCGCCCCTATCTCCACCGAACACCGGTGTATTTGCGGCCATGCACGGGCAGACCAATACGGCAGCCATGGTCTCATGTGTCGTAAGACACAGGGAAAGATTGCCAGACATGAAGCAGTCAATGACATCATCAAGAGAAGTTTGGCTACAGCTGAGTGTCCAGCACAAAGGGAACTCCAGTTGTGCAGACCTGACAACAGCCACAAACGCCCAGATGGAGTCACCCTGCAGCCATGGAGGGAAGGTAGACAGGTCGTGTGGGACTACACCTGTGCATCTACATTGGCTGATACCTATCTACCTCACAGCGCAGCTGAGGGAGGCGGGGCGGCCACCTTCAGGGAGACCCAGAAAACCAACAAGTACAGAGACCTAGAGCGTTGTTACAGGTTCGTGCTGATAGGCTCTGAGACTCTGGGCGCCTGGGGTAAATGTGCACTTAGGTTTTTAAAGGAGGTGGGTAAGGATCTCATTGGGAAAATTAGAGACCCACGAGCAGCCAGTTTCCTGTTCCAGCGCCTCAGTGTCGCAGTTCAGAGGGGAAATGCGTGCTGTATCCTGGGTACGCACCCAACCTCCGAGGAGCTGGACGAGGTCTTCGAACCCTGATTGTTATACATATGCGTGTGTTCTCTGTAAACTATATATATATATAGTTTACAGAGAACTATATAAACTATATATATTTACTATATAAACTATATATATATATATATATAACTGAAAACTCACACCCCAGAAGTGACTCGAACCCATACTCCCAGGAGCCACGCAACTGTTGCGTGGCTCCTGGGAGTATGGGTTCGAGTCACTTCTGGGGTGTGAGTTTTCAGTTGCATATTGTCCTGGGGACCATTCAGGCTTGTTCGCATATATATATATATATATATATATATATATATATATATATATATATATATATATATATATATATATATATATATATATATATATATATATATATATAAATGGAGATATCGCATGCTATGATATTATGTTCCCCCTAACTACTCTTATAGATTGCGATAAATTATGGAAGAATATAAATACAATATTAACTCAAACAAGACAAAAACACTGACAATCAGCTGGAGTTGCCAAACTGGATCCTGAACACGATCGAGTGAGTCAGAGGTAAACTTGTGAATGAATCGCTTTCCGTTCAGTCGACCTATCATGTGCGCTCAACAAATCCTTGAACGTGGTTTATGGAGATTCGAATTCCACGTGAAAGTCTTGACTCATTGATAGGATCAAAGTGGCATGTGAGGTTATCTTTCACTGTATCTAGTGTTAATGACATCGTCGAACTTGATTTGTTTTGAATTTGAGGGAATTAAGGGATGATATGGTGGACGTCATTGTGTAGATGATGTCAGGTGTCAGCCGCGATGACGTCCAAGACATCACGTGATGAGTATGACTGTGTATACAGTCTGTTTTGGAATTCCTGCTAATGAGACCAGGAGGCATGGCAGGAAGTGCAATACCTGTTGAAAAGTCGAGATGCATCAGTCAGCATTAAGCGACAATTCAGTCAACATTAAGCGACCAAAATATATCAACACTTCCTCTAAACATAAGGGATATAATTAGTCAACCTCTCACGGCGTTCAAAAGAGAAATTGATGAACACCTCCAAAGGGTTCCTGATCTACCAGGCTGTGATTCAGACCAACCAAAAGATCTAGTCAAAGACCGGGTAGTGAGGACATTGATCCTCACAATCAACATCAGAAAGAGAGGTTTATTGCTTGTGATGTGTGTCTAAGTATGTATTAACACTGAACGGGGTGAGAATAGCTTGAGCTACCTCATCCCAATGTGTGTATTTTACCTCAATAAACTTATTTCAATTTCAATGTATACAACCAGAGGTATACTACATATATTGGTATACATATACTCTGAGAATGTATATACTTGCTGGTGGGTCAGCAAGGTATTTTGGTAGCTTAATAACCCTTCAGAGTTGATGGGGATTTAACACAACGCCAAACCAATGGGAAAGTTTCTTTCCCAAGTGTGAACAACATACGAGCTCCTATAATACAATTTTATAATCTTTGCCGTTGTTCAGTGAAGGGACAATATTTATCTTTACTGATAAGACTCGTCAACACATTTTCACATAGACTTGGCGGATTTGTATAATTACATTTAATATATATCGAAAATTGGCCGCCAGCATTATTCCCATTTATTGTGAATATGTTGAAGTGCCCAGAGGAATAGGACGAGTCACTCTTTCTATTCATATGCCATTATCTCTTGATAATGGTATAGGAATAGGTACCATTATCTCTTGATAATGATACAGGAATAGGTACCATTATCTCTTAATAATGGTTTGGGAATAGATACCATTATCTCTTGATAATGGTATAGGAATAGGTACCATTATCAAGAGATAATGGTATATGACGTAATTTGTGCATTGGAAGACTTCCAGTATTCTACTTTTATTATTGATATTATTATGAAAAAGTTGTAATAATTCACAGAGTTGTAATATTATTTTGGTGGTTATTACGGCGGCGGCTGAGCGGACAAAACACTGGACGCATGATCCTGTGGTCCCGGGTTCGATCCCGGGCGCCAGAGAGAAACAATGGGCAGAGTTTCTTTCACCCTGATACACCTGTTACCTAGCAGTAAATAGGTACCTAGGAGTTAGTCAGCTGTCTCGGGCTGCTTTCTAGGGGTGGAGGCCTGGTCGAGGACCGGGCCGCGGGGACACTAAGCCCCGAAATCAACTCAAGATAACCTCAAGAAGTTACACTTCCAATAGTCAGAATATATTTATGTGGTTGTTATATTGATAGAATTTATTTATGTGAATAAATCTGTTTAGGTTTGGTCATCACATGGGCTGGACGGTAGAGCGACGGTCTCGCTTCATGCAGATCGGCGTTCAATTCCCGATCGTCCACAAGTGGTTGGGCACCATTCCTTTCCCACCGTCCCATCTCTAATCCTTATCCTGACCCCTTCCAAGTGATATATAGTTATAAGGGCTTGGCGCTTACCCCTGATAGTTCCCTTCCCTTGCTTCATCGCCCATTTACTTTAAGTTATTTCCAATTTGCTATTAAGTGAACCGAGGCATCAGGTGAAAGGAAACATTGTCCAAACGCTTCTGTCCTGCCGCGAGGGAGATGAACCCGGACCTTTTCGTTCTGACCCAATCACGCTCAAATAATGTGATTACTCTTCGTTAGATGATCAATTGAGTAATGTTAAGCCAATCAAGCTTACTCACTTACGCTCTCTACGCAGACGCATTGATTACTCTCGACGTGCCCCTACGTACAAAATCCATCGTCCTAACCTCACCAGAAACGCACACACCTAAGCAACCCACTTAACCCAATCAATCTATGCACTGAAAACGAGGATTTTTTGCGAGTCACTACCTTTGTAGTGAGGCAGTATATTATATATATATATATATATATATATATATATATATATATATATATATATATATATATATATATATATATACATGTCGTACCTAGTAGCCAGAACGCACTTCTCAGCCTACTATGCAAGGCCCGATTTGCCTAATAAGCCAAGTTTTCATGAATTTATTGTTTTTCGACTACCTAACCTACCTAACCTAACTTTTTCGGCTACCTAACCTAACCTATAAAGATAGGTTAGGTTAGGTAGGGTTGGTTAGGTTCGGTCATATATCTACGTTAATTTTAACTCCAATAAAAATAAATTGACCTCATACATAATGAAATGGGTAGCTTTATCATTTCATAAGAAAAAAATTTGAGAAAATATATTAATTCATGAAAACTTGGCTTATTAGGCAAATCGGGCCTTGCATAGTAGGCTGAGAAGTGCGTTCTGGCTACTAGGTACGACATATATATATATAAAGCTCCTATATATATATATATATATATATATATATATATATATATATATATATATATATATATATATATATATATATCCGGAACAGCAAAGACAAGTTCACGGGTTCCGTGTTAGTGAGAAACCTGCAGTTAACTCAATATTATTTTAATTCACAAAAAGCTGATTGAACTTTCAACATTGCAACACTTTAATAGTGAGAGAATACAAAAAAAAACTCATGTAATATTACGTTGGTTGAGGCGTGCGGCCAGAGGGAGTGAGGCGGTATGAGGTCAAGTGTTCTATAAACTCACACTCACACAATCTCTTTCTCTATATCCCTGTGTCTCTGTCTCTCTCTCTCTACGTCTCTGTCTCTCTCTGTCTGAGTCTGTTTCTCTATCTCTGTCCGTGTCTCTTTCAGTCCATCTCTGTTCGTGTCTTTTTCTGTCTTTCTCTGCCTGTCTCTGTCTCACTCTGACTCTCTGTTGATGAGTTTCTGTCTTTCTCGCTCTGTGCCTTTTCCCTCCTTCCCTCTGTTCCTCTCTCTCTCTCTCTCTCTCTCTCTCTTACCCTATCTCTGTTTCCTTGTCCAACACTTATCATGTTCTGATGTAATAACTTCATTAATCTCTATACTTCTACTCTGGCCGTCGATTTCAACTACTACACGCAACATGCTTCAATCTCCAACACGAGAATATTCCCACAGACCAACCTAAAATACCCTCTGCTCTATATATATATACAAACACGTGTTCTAGTCACCACCAAGCACATCTGTAAGCCTTCGAACACCCGCTTTCCGGTGGCAGCAAAACACCTGCCACAAAAGTTTCAGGTATTTGATTTCTTCTAACACTATCTCTCACAATGTAGGTCTCTAAGAGGGCGTCCTTAGTAACAGGAGATGCTTTCTGGAAGGTAGCAACACCGGTTTCTTTCCTCCTTCTCTTCCTTCGTCAGGAGGACGGAGACCAGTGCACCTGTGTTAGGCTGGTGGGGGGGGGGCAGCCCAGGTAACTGGCCCGCACCTGCCTGCTGTAAAAATGGGATAATTAGGATAATTTTTTCCTTCCGAAGGGAATTTATATTCTCTCTGTGCTGTTGTTGTCGGCGAGGCAGGAGGGAGGCTTACTGATGTACACACCTGACTACAGGTAGGCTTGAAGGCATACTTACACAACTCTACACACACACACATATGATTGTGTGTGATTTTGTTTAGCACGGGTGGTACGCGAACAGGGGGACACAGGTGGAAACTTAGTACCCAGATGAGCCACAGAGACGTTAGAAAGAATTTGTTCAGTGTCAGAGTAGTTAGTAAATGGAATGCATTAGGCAGTGATGTGGTGGAGGCTGACTCCATACACAGTTTCAAATGTAGATATGATAGAGCCCAGTAGGCTCAGGAATCTGTACACCAGTTGATTGACAGTTGAGAGGCGGAACCAAACAGCTAGAGCTCAACCCCCGCAAGCCGAACTAGGTGAGTACACACACACAAACCTTTATAAAATGAGGTGAGAACAAGGAGTTACAAAGCTAGGATAATTGATGGTTGAAGGAAGAGGGGAATTAAGTAAAGATAAGAGAGTGGGATCAGGTTGAGGAAGAGAGACCAGAGGGAGGAGAGATGGATGGATGGAAGAATGATCAGGAGAAGGAGATGAGATGGGTAGAGGAGACTTAAATTAGCGCTTTCAGCAGTTAGTGTGAAATGGGGAATATGAACGACCATTAGGTGATGGAGAGGTAGAAAATGGGAAGGAATGAGAGGTGAGATACAAGAGCTGTGGCCGAGAAGGTAGAAGGTAGAATGGTGGTGGCTGGAGTAGTGGTAAGGTAAGGTATGATAAGGTAACCTCAAGGTGGTAGTGAGAGTTGTAGGGAGAAAGAGAGATAGCTGCAAGAGAAAGAAAGAGGAGAAAGCTGGTTGAGTAGGACAGGAGAGAAAATAGTTTGGGATGGAAGTGATGGAGCGGGTGAGGGGGTGAGGGAGACGGTTGAGGGGGTGAGGGAGATGGTGGAGAGGGTGAGGAAGATGGTGAAAGGGAGACGAAGGACTGGAAAGTGTGGATGTATAAGACCTACTGTTGTTGGAGTCTTTAGGTCAGGGAAGGGTTTGGAGAGACTATTACTATTTTTACAATTAAAACAACATACTTAGGCACCTGATCACTTAAACTGCTACCGTACACTATATGTAGAAATATATACTTTGTGTCAACAGCTGCGAGGTACTCAATAAAATTCCCAACTCGCAGGATGCACATACAAAGTCAGTAATCACATAGCTTGCAACGGCAAATTTTAGATGCTTTTTGAGGATATCCTGAACAACATAAGGGATGAATAAAGCCATTGCTAAGCTTTACACATACACCACTTGATAACGGACCGAAACATCGTCGTTTCTCCTTCTTTTGATGAGTGGTTTGGTCATCATATCGTCAGCCACGTTATTGTAATTCATCGTCTAACAATTGCTAAGCTCCAGGACCCTCATGTTGGTGCATCTCAAGGGTCTAATGACTGGACATTCAGTAATGTATTGTGTGAGATCATGACCCAGTTCCTGCTCGCAGAGTTTGCACCTGGAGTGCTCAGGATTGGGAGGGTCGCCACCTGTAGCCACCTGCCACAGGTAACGGTAACCCCCATCCTGATATCCTGGCACTTACTAGAGCTGTGGCTTTGTGGGTCGAGAAGGGTAAGAGGGTGTGGGTAAGCGGGTAGACGGGTAAGGTAAAAAAAAGTAGAAGAGAGCTCAATAAGTCAGTTCAACTACGCATCACGTAGAAAGAATACGAGGATAACGAGACCTCTTTAAAGAGGTTGATTGATTGGTTGATGGGGTTCTGGGAGTTCTTCTACTCCCCAAGCCCGGCCCGAGGCCAGGCTTGACTTGTGAGAGTTTGGTCCACCAGGCTGTTGCTTGGAGCGGCCCGCAGGCCCACACCCACCACAGCCCGGTTCTCTTTAAGATCAACAGTGCAGGAATGATGCCTGTGCGAGGCTATCGACGCATCAGTCTGCCCAAGCGAATGGAGGCAGAGACATGCGGGGAAAGTTATGCGTGAAGGAGGGAGAATGTGAGGGAAAGAGAGGGGGGAAAAAGGGGGGGGGGGAGGGAGGGAAAACGGTAGGCGTGGTGGGGAAATGGGAGGGGGGGGGGGTTATGCTGCGGACAAGGAGAGGATAACGAGAGGATTATCCCTATCATCACAGTAAACACCTCATTGACGGACCACTTCATAGACGTATAACAAGGTGTAATTGGTGTGTTGTCAGCTTCCAGCTTCAACAACAGCCAGTCTCTTGCCTCTCCCTTCGTCTCCTGCCCCTCCCCTAGTCTTCTGCCCCTCCCCTAGTCTTCTGCCCCTCCCCTAGTCTCCTGCCCCCTCCCCCTAGTCTTCTGCCCCCTCCCCTAGTCTTCTGCCCCTCCCCTTAGTCTTCTGCCCCTCCCCTAGTCTTCTGCCCCTCCCCTAGTCTTCTGCCCCTCCTCTAGTCTCCTGCCCCCTCCCCTAGTCTTCTGCCCCTCCCCTAGTCTCCTGCCCCCTCCCCTAGTCTTCTGCCCCTCCCCTTAGTCTTCTGCCCCTCCCCTTAGTCTTCTGCCCCTCCCCTAGTCTTCTGCCCCTCCTCTAGTCTCCTGCCCCCCTCCCCTAGTCTTCTGCCCCTCCCCTTAGTCTTCTGCCCCTCCCCTAGTCTTCTGCCCCTCCCCTTAGTCTTCTGCCCCTCCCCTAGTCTTCTGCCCCTCCCCTAGTCTTCTGCCCCTCCCCTAGTCTCCTGCCCCCTCCCCTAGTCTTCTGCCCCTCCCCTTAGTCTTCTGCCCCTCCCCTTAGTCTTCTGCCCCTCCTCTAGTCTCCTGCCCCCTCCCCTAGTCTTCTGCCCCCTCCCCTAGTCTTCTGCCCCTCCCCTAGTCTTCTGCCCCTCCCCTAGTCTCCTGCCCCTCCCCTAGTCTTCTGCCCCTCCCCTTAGTCTTCTGCCCCTCCCCTTAGTCTTCTGCCCCTCCTCTAGTCTCCTGCCCCCTCCCCTAGTCTTCTGCCCCCTCCCCTAGTCTTCTGCCCCTCCCCTAGTCTCCTGCCCCTACCGTTACTACTGTTCATCTCTCCCTTTCCCCCTTCCCTCTCTCTTACCGACTTCCCTCTTCTGTGTCTCCTTACTCCATCTTTGTCCCCCTGTCTACTTCCCTCCCTCACCCCTACCTCCTTCCTCCTCCCTCTCCCCTACTTCCTCCCCCACCCTCTCCCTTTTCCTTATAGCCCCTCTCCCCCCTCTCTCTTGAAATCCCCGCGTCCGAAGCTTTTTTATATCCTGGCCATAATTCCATTTATTTGATTCCTCCCCGTAATTACCTCCTCCTTATCCCCCCCCCCCTCACCCATCGTCTGCTTAACAATGCTCTCCTCTCAGTCACTCACTCCCGAATGCTCCACTTCCTCTCCTCATGCTCACCCCTCACCCTCCTCATTCTCTCCTCTCCTCATGTCTCCCTTCTTCTAATGCTCCCCCTTCATCCTCCTTATGCCCCCCCCCCTCTTCTTTATGCTCCGCCCCCTCTATCCTCTGTAATTACTGGTCACATCTAGTCACTGTGACCCCCCCCTCCAAGGGCTGTGTGACCCTCCCCCACTATGTCTAAGGAATGTGCGTCTCATCTTCCATACATAATTATTGGCCTCCGCTCTCATTTATGAGACCAAGGCCTCCCTACTGACAAGAGGGGCTTTCCCCTACTGTCAGGGGAGCTCTCACAACTGTCAGGGGAGCTCTCACAACTGTCAGGGAAGCTCTCACAACTGTCAGGGGAGCTCTCACAACTGTCAGGGGAGCTCTCACTACTGTCAGGGAAGCTCTCACAACTGTCAGGGGAGCTCTCACTACTGTCAGGGAAGCTCTCACAACTGTCAGGGGAGCTCTCACAACTCTCAGGGGAGCTCTCACTACTGTCAGGGAAGCTCTCACAACTGTCAGTGGAGCTCTCACAACTGTCAGGGAAGCTCTCACAACTGTCAGGGGAGCTCTCACTACTGTCAGGGGAGCTATCCCTCTCTCCTCTTTATCTATGCTGTCCTAAAGTCATCGTTTGACCCCTATTTCACCATTCTTCCGCGTATCCTAAGCTCATCTACCACATATCTTACCCGACTCTCCCATGTATCTTACTCCCGTCTCCAAAGGCAAGGTCTCATGTTATTCCTTACCCCAAGAGGGAATATTCACTCCATTTGCCTCTTGAGTACTCGAGATCTGTCCTCACTCATCTTGGTGTAGTGGCGCTCCAAGAGTGATCCTCTTACTTGGTATCTAAAGCTTCTCCTTAACTCTCCTTAACTCTCCTTAACTCTCCTTAACTCTCCTTAACTCTCCTCCCCTTCAATAAAGATTACCATAACACTGCCCAACCACGTAATTTACGACGCCCATTATCTCTCTCTGGGTGACTCCCAGGCAAACAAGCTCCTGGGGGAGCCCATTAGGGTGGATCTGAAGGCAGTTAAGGGTGTCGATGACTGACAGGCATTACTGATCAGAACTTAGTCACATTCAGATATTTAATCGTGATTTTAAATTAAAAATCTTTATTCGTAATGGGGGTTCATAATTGTTTTTGTTTGGTCCAAGAACAGTCAATGTTTAGTTAGGAGCCTACAGGCAGATTTGATGAATAAACTAAGGAAAAAATATGCAATAACAATGATAAAAAAGGGAATAAGGGTGTGAGATGAAGGAGAGAAGCCGTGCAAATATGAAATTCAATCCAAGTCTAAAATTTATATAAATTTTTAAATTTTGCCCCGAGGGGCGAGTTTATTGGGCAGCGCCACTCATCTTGTGAGTGAACATACCGCCATAGCAGAATGTACAACACTCCCCAATAGGAAGAAAACCCGCTGGGTTGTTCATCCTGTCACTTGTACCCAGACACAGCTGGGACTTGCTTAACTGTCTCAAGTGAACAGCTCCTCAAACAAGAAGATTAACATTTATCAACCCTTAAAAGCTTACGTTATCTTGCGGGTGCAAAATGGGGAAATCTTTTAAGAACAGTATCAATATTTGACAAATAGTGTTTTCCTAACTCAAACAATGTGGGGTTTATTATTCTACACATATTTCTGATATCTCTCAGGTGTTCACATTCACGTAGATAGTGGTCAAGGCGGTGTCCATCACTCTCACCACAGATTCTGCAACTTCGCTGATCAACTGTTGTTTCCATTCCAAATCTCCATGGATATTTGTATCCAAGACGGATTCTCGCTATTACAGATTCTCTCACTCGTCGTCCTCCTCTTCGGCCATACTGATTGGGATTGCCAGCTGCAACCATGTTGTACCATCGTACAGATTCACTGGTTTGTGCTTCTATCCTCCTTTCCTCAGTTACCTTGTCACGGTGATGTTGCCTGATAATACCTCTAATTTGTAGTTGAGTCTTGGGTATGAAGTATTTAATATGGTCTCCTTCAGCGCCTTCAGCAGCCAGCACATCTGCTCGTTCATTCCCACATATTCCAACATGGGAGGGGATCCACAGAAACTTGATGACTCTTCCCTGATTGGTAAGTACTCTCACAGCTCTCTTGATTTCAGCGACTATTGCAAGATTTTCTGCCTGATTTTTACTTAGGCTTTGCAGTGCTGCTTTTGAATCGGTGCAAATCACTGCACCATTAGTGTTCCGTTCAAGAAACCTTAACGCCATAACAATGGCAGTTAGCTCTGCTTGCGTTGAAGATGCATAGTTCTCAATACGTGCTTTTTCTTCATTTCTGCGTTGGAAGGTATTATCCTTGATTACCGTGTATGCTGCACCAGCCCTGCCATTGATAGGATTAGATGACCCGTCAGTGTAGATTTGATCTAGTTCATCTCCGGCTTCTTTATAAATGTCCTCGAGATACTTGTGCCTCATTTCTTGTGGTATCATGTTGGATTTTTTCATTGCCATTTCATTGATGATGATCTTACATGAGTCATCCTCCCAGGGAGGTAACCTCTCTACAGGCAGGAGCTCACGGGCTTGCTCAAGCAGGTGAAGCTCTTCAAGGTAGCAGACTGTTCTGTGATGCCATTTTTTGCTTCTCCTGTTTCCCCCTGAAATTAGCACAGAGCTCAGTTTTTTCTTGGCAATATCATTGTAATGGGGATCTCTGGCTATCCTAATTGCAAGCTTAGCATTCAGCTCCTGAATTCTGCTTTTAATACTGGGAAGGGACAACTCCTCTCGTAGATTAGACGTTTTGGCAGTTCTTGGGACTCCAAGAATGATTGTCATGGCTTCATTTTGAATGCTTTCAAGCCTTTTCATATCGCTTTGGGAGTAGGTGCACAGTACTGGTGCGGCATAGTCTATGACGGAGCGCACATAGGCTGTGTACATCATTTTGAGCACGGCAATAGAGGCTCCATGTCCATGTCCATGTCCATGTCCATGTCTGGAGGATGTTCTTTACTGTGTGTAGTGGTACTGGAGGATGTTCTTTAAGGTGTGTAGTGGTACTGGAGGATGTTCTTTAAGGTGTGTAGTGGTACTGGAGGATGTTCTTTAAGGTGTGTAGTGATACTGGAGGATGTTCTTTAAGGTGTGTAGTGATACTGGAGGATGTTCTTTACGGTGTGTAGTGATACTGGAGGATGTTCTTTAAGGTGTGTAGTGATACTGGAGGATGTTCTTTAAGGTGTGTAGTGATACTGGAGGATGTTCTTTAAGGTGTGTAGTGATACTGGAGGATGTTCTTTAAGGTGTGTAGTGATACTGGAGGATGTTTTTTTCCACCATAGACGTGGCCATTCCTTTACAATGGTAACCATCATATATACATTCTCGTGTGTCCCACACTGACAGTTCAATCTCTCTTCTCTAACATATAGTACGCTCGGTTATTGAGTACTCAACCACACTTAAGATGAAGCTGCTTTGCCCGTTCGTGCTAAGAATACGGAATCTCCTCAGCTTTCCTAAGGCTATTTTTTTCTTTGTTCTCTTCCAAAATTCTTCTTAAATCTCACAAAGTTAAATTTCATCCTCTCCCTTTACGTTCCTCTTTCTCCACTCTCACCTCTCCTCCTACTGAACCTCCCTCACTCTCACTCCTACGCTCTCTCACTCTCTCATACTCCCTCACCCACAATTAACCTTTCTCCCATTCCTTTGTAACTAAGAATTCACGGTGCCATCTAACTATTCGCTTAAGATGTCGCGGCAGCAGCTACAAGATATGCCTCATACCAAGCAACTCAATTATATAATTAAGGAAAATGAAAAGAAGTGACAAGATACAGTAGCTAGTGCAAGGACAGAAGGTATAAGTGAAGTAAGATGAGAAAGGAGAGGAGGAGGAAAAGAAGAAGGAGGAGGAGGAAGAAAAGGAGGAAGGAAAGGAGAAGGACAAGGGTGAAATTCGCTTGACTTGACTCTTTAATCACAAACGAACTCTCAGATTCCCTAACGCACGCAATCGAAGAATTTCTTCACACAAAAAAAAACAGTGACCAAGAAACTCGTACAACAGAAGACGAAAAGTCGTACGATAACAACGTCCTCCATTACTCACACAACAGTACCAAAAAAATAAAAGACTAAAAATAAAAACAAAAAAAAACTGAGAGACAAGCAAATCCGACACCTGCTCACGAACCATGACCGGGGGGGGGAAAAAATACAAATTTCCGTGAACACAAAAGACTACAATTAGCATCCCGTTCAGAATCTGCATGAAATATCAGAATCCATTTTGGCGTGCGCGCCTGTCAAGATATCCCGCCAGTTATATTGGACTCGCTGAAAAATTGGTCTTGATGTTGGGAAATTGGTCTTGATGTTGGGAAATTGGTCTTGATGTTGGGAAATTGGTCTTGATGTTGGGAAATTGGTCTTGATGTTGGGAAATTGGTCTTGATGTTGGGAAATTAACTGTGGTATTGGGACATTAGTTGAGAGGTTATGAAAGTATAAGTCGCTATGATACGAAAGAGGTCTTTGTAGTTTGCAAACAAGTCTTTATGCTGGCAAATAGGTCTTAATGTTGGTAAATGGGTCCTGATGTTGGAAAAAATTAGGGGGGATCATGGGGGATCTGACAGGCCCCAGGCCACACCCAGTGACGTGTTGGGAGAATAGGTCACACACCCAGTGACGTGTAGGGAGAATAGGTCACACGCGCAGTGACGTATGGGGGAGAATAGGCACTACTCCACGACGTGTGGGTACCGTTCTCAGAACCCCCTTTGCCTCATGGTTCTACCCTCCCCCCCCCCCTTGGAGGGAGGGGTGTATAGGAGGGGGTATGTGGGAGGGAGGAAATGGGATAGGAAGGAAGAGAGGGAAGACGACAGGTGACCCCGACCTGTTTCCGCTTGAGTGACCAACCAGCCAGTGGCCGGCCTCTCCCTCTCTCTCAGCCCTTCTCTAGCGTATCTCAGCTGTCTGCTAGCCAACCCCCAGCGCTGAGCTCCCAGCCCTCTGCCCCCAGCCCAGAGCTCCCAGCCCTCTGCTCCCAGTCCTCTGCCGCCAGTCCTCTGCCGCCAGCCCTCTGCCCCCAGTCCTCTGCCCCCCAGTCCTCTGCTCCCAGCCCTCTGCTCCCAGTCCTCCGCCTCCATGTTGTTGTTGTTATAGATTGAGCTACTCGGAACAAGTTCCAAGTAGCACGGGCTATGGTGAGCCCGTAGTGGATTTACCTGGCACAGGAGCGGGAGTCCCGGTAAACACACACCGAAACTACGACGTTGATACAACGTTCGAACAAGTTTTAACACCTCCTAACCAGTTATAACAACCAATATAGCAAGTTGTAACAACGTTCTAATACGTCATAAACACCTTAAGCCAAGATATAACAACTTTATTACAAGTTGTAACAAGCGGAAAAAAGAAAGAGTTTCGGTTTGTGTTTCCAGGGGTCCGCCTCCAGCACACCGTAACCTTTGAGAGAGAGAGAGAGAGAGAGAGAGAGAGAGAGAGAGAGAGAGAGAGAGAGAGAGAGAGAGAGAGAGAGAGAGAGAGAGAGAGAGAGAGAGAGAGAGACAGAGACAGTGAGGGGGGGGGGGAGACTTCCTTTGCATTGTCTCAGGATTATGCCCCAACTGAGCGAGTAATGAGTAGCACGTCGTCTGTCACAGCACCTCCCTGACCACACTCGGATTAACCAGAGGACCATCCCTCTCATCCAGGGACCATCCCTCTCATCCAGGGACCATCCCTCTCATCCAGGGACCATCCCTCTCATCCAGGGACCATCCCTCTCATCCAGGGACCATCCCTCTCATCCAGGAACTATCCCTCTCATCCAGGGACCATCCCTCTCATCCAGGGACCATCCCTCTCATCCAGGGACCATCCCTCTCATCCAGGGACCATCCCTCTCATCCATGGACCATCCCTCTTATCCAGGGATCATCCCTCTCATCCAGGGACCATCCCTCTCATCCAGGGACCATCCCTCTCATCCAGGGACCATCCCTCTCATCCAGGGACCATTCCTCTCATCCAGGGACCATTTCTCTCATCCAGGGACCACCCCTCTCATCCATGGACCATCCCTCTCATCCAGGGACCATCCCTCTCATCCAGGGACCATCCCTCTCATCCAGGGACCATCCCTCTCATCCAGGGACCATCCCTCTCATCCAGGGACCATCCCTCTCATCCAGGGACCATCCCTCTCATCTAGGGACCATCCCTCTCATCCAGGGACCGTCCCTCTCCCCCAGGGACCATCCCTCTTATCCAGGGACCATCCCTCTCATCCAGGGACCATCCCTCTCATCCAGGGACCATTCCTCTCATCCAGGGACCATCCCTCTCATCCAGGGACCATCCTCTCATCCAGGGACCACCCCTCTCATCCAGGGACCACCCCTCCCATCCAGGGACCATCCCTCTCATCCAGGGACCATCCCTCTCATCCAGGGACCATAAATCTCAACCAGCGACGATGCCTCTCCCTTACACTCAGGGACCTTCCTTCCTCTTTCCCTCAGGGATCTTCCGTCTCTCCGAAGAGAAAGGGGCTACTCCAAGACAGGGCAGCAGACTGGCAGCTAGGAATGAGATGAGGGTAAGGGAGATTCCGGACCACCAAAACGTTGCAGCCCTATTCTGAAAAGGGTCTATTTGTCCCTGGAGGAGGCAAGGGTGGGCGAGGAAGCCCTTGAGTAGGTCAGGTCCCGGGGAAGGGGGGGGGAGGGGAGGCAAGTGGTGGGGGCAGACCTCTATACATCCTGAAAGTACAAAATAATGGAAAGGGGGGATTCGAATTTCTCACTTGGGTGGTAGAGTTTAGTGAAAACTCATCCTAGTGGTGGAGGTTGAGGGGGGGGGGGGGTAGAGTGGAAATTGAAATTGAAATAAGTTTATTGAGGTAAGTAGTGGTGCTGGGTAGAGTGGTGGTGGTTGTGGGGGGGGGGTAGAGTGGTGGAGGTTGAGGGGGGTGGAGTGGTGGTGGTTGTGGTGGTGTTAGTGGCGGAGATGGTGGGTGTGATGGTACTTAGCTATCAGTACTATAGGTAAGACCTATGGTTATCTTGAGGTTATCTTGAGATGATTTCGGGGCTTTTTAGTGTCCCCGCGGCCCGGTCTTCGACCAGGCCTCCACCCCCAGGAAGCAACCCGTGACAGCTGACTAACACCCAGGTACCTATTTTACTGCTAGGTAACAGGGGCATAGGTTGAAAGAAACTCTGCTCATTGTTTCTCGCCGGCGCCTGAGATCGAACCCAGGACCATAGGATCATAAGTCCAGCGGGCTGTCCGCTCGGCCGACCGGCTCCCTGTAGGTAGGTAAGATAGGTAGACCTATCAGTGTCTACCTGGCAGTGAGGCATAGCTTTTAATCTATTCCCCTGTCTACTAGCCATGTACTTGTTGCGTTCCAGTTTAACTACTTTGACTTTCAAATTCTTTGTCGAATTTGGCCTTAAACTTGTATTCACCTAGTTGTGCTTGCGGGGGGTTGAGCTCTTCTCTTTCCGCCCGCCTCGCAACTGTCAATCAACTGTTACTAACTACTTTTTTTCCCCCACACCCCACACACCCCCAGGAAGCAGCCTGGGACAGCTGACTAACTCCCAGGTACCTATTTACTGCTAGGTAACAGGGGCATCAGGGTGCAAGGAAACTCAGTCCATTGTTTCTCGCCGGCGCCGGGAATCGAACCCGGGACCATAGGATCACGCGCCCAGCGTGCTGTCCGCTCAGCCACCGGCCCCCTTGTGGAAGGAGGTGGCTTCTACAACTTCTTCTTTTAGAGCATTCCACTTGATAATTATACCGTATAGGGAACGACGTGCTTCCTCACGTTCCTTGTTTTCCTTCGGCTCATTTGCGTTTCCAGCTTCCAACTGTGTCATCTTCTCCTTCTTTATCTCAAATTGAAGACGCTATTCTTGTCCACCTTATCTATTCCCCTCGGTATCTTGTATGTTGTGATCATATCCATTCTCTTCCTTCTTCTCGCTAGAGTTGTGAGATTTAGTTCCATAAGCTTAACCCTCTCAGCTCTGGCACCAGTCTTGTTGTAAACCTCAGTACTTTTTTCAGTTTTATGCTTCACAAGGTGCTGGTTCCATGCCGGTGATGCATATTCTAGTATTGGTCTATCAAATGGTGTGTAGTTTCACTTGAAGGAGTATTGATTCAGGCTTCTTGAAGATGTTCTTATCTTGTCTGTCCTCCATCTCTTGGGATGAGAGGGATTATCTGGGCGTTTTTTTTTTTTTTGCCATTTTGGCCACGGCGATTCTCGCTGGCCATCTGGGCGGCCAGCGTCACATATGCTGCTGATGTTATCCTGTTTACGAGTGTCTCGTGTGTGGTTGTAGAGTTATGTCCACTGCCAGATCCTTCTCTCTTTCTGGCTCCTGTAGCTGTGTTTCCCCTTATGGTGTAGCTGCCTTCTGGTCTCCTCTCTTCCTTCCGCAGCTTCATTACCTTACGCTCAGTTTTGTATGAATTCCAGCAACCACTTATTTGACCACTCCTGGGGCTAGATTCACGAAAGCACTTACGCAAGCACTTACGAACCTGTTCATCTTTTCTCAATCTTTGGCGGCTTTGTTTACAATTATCAAACAGCTAATGAGCTCCGAAACACCAGGAGGCTGTTTATAACAATAACAACAGTTGATTGGCAAGTTTTCATGCTCGTAAACTGTTTAATAAATGTAACCAAAGCCGTCAAAGATCGAGGAAAGATGTACACGTTCGTAAGTGCTTGTGTAACTGTTTTCGTGAATCTGGCCCCTGGAGTTTGACAAGGTCCTACCCTCAAGTTACCTTGAGGTGATTTCGGGGCTTAGTGACCCCGCGGCCCGGTCGTCAACCAGGCCTCCTCTGAACCGTCCTCCTGTAACCTCCTACAGTCTCCTTTTTATATTCCTCGTCAGTTTTGAGTCGTATGTAAACATTGACATGTACGAGCTCACTCCCTCGGGTAGATCGCTCACAAATTAAGAACAGCTGCGGCCTCTGAAACCTTCTTTCTGACTGGCTGACTGACTGGCTTTCTGTTCTTCAAATACTCCCTTATCCCTCTTATCCACTTCAGGGATTTCCCTGTTATTCCAGCCTGCGTCTCCATCTTGAACAAATGTCTTTCATGTGGGAACAGTGTCAAACAGTGTTAGAGTCTTCATAGAATAATACAAGTCTAGCAAGCCTTCCTCTCTTGTCTTAGTTTAGTAATAATGTCTTGAAACTCAGTCAAGATTGTCAGCACCACTTTCCACTTCTAAATCCTTGCTGATTTGTTGATGTTTAGTCGATCCTCTGAAGTTGCTCGACCATTCTCGACTTGTTCACTTTCTCCGGCACTTTATAAGGAATACTTGTCAATGACACTTGTCTCCTTTTTTTAATATTGGAACTACAACTACATTTATCCAGACATTTGGGAGAGTTCCTGTCTCAAGCGCTTTAATAAAAAATTTTAGACCATGGGTGACAGGTTACATCTACACCCCTCCTTTCGTATTTCCTCTGGCCATTTCTCTTGCAACCTTGGTCTCTACGCTGCTTCTAATGTAAAGACCACCTGAAATATTCATCGAGTTCTTCACATACTTCATTATCATTTTCTGTGAGAGCTGCCCCTTGTTTCCTCATTCTGAGCATAAGATATTTTCTTCAGTATTATGTTTACGAATTCAAGTGCTTGTGAGAAATATAAAATATTAATTTGCATTCACTTTGACCAGGATCTGTGACGTGTGTGTGTGTGTGTGTGTGTGTGTGTGTGTGTGTGTGTGTGTACTCATCTATTTGTGATTGCGGGGGTTGAGCTTTGGCTCTTTGGTCCCGCCTCTCAACTGGTGTACAGATTCCTGAAATGTGTGTGTGTGTGTGTGTGTGTGTGTGTGTGTGTGTGTGTGTGTGTGTGTGTAAACAAGTATCAGCTGGATAGCGCTAGGATGGCAGATGGTGATAGCCAGACGGCAGATGGCAGGTGGGTGTAGGATGGTAGGAGAGTGGCAGGTGGGCAGGATGATGACAGGTGGGTAGCATGGTGGATGGAGGGTCCGGGCGTCAGGTAGAAGACGCGAAGGTACGCTAATTAACACGGGTGAGATAATTGCCGGCGGTCAAGCGAAGTGAGTCGTTATTGGCCAGTGCGGGTGTAATCTTCCTTCACCAACACGTCACTGGCTGACTAACCTGATCCCTAAAACATCACCCATTCCCTAACTTACACAAACTTAACCTATAAGTAACTTACAATGACTACTTGAGGGACTAAGTTACGCATTCTGGCTTCTCTTGTCATAAACGAGGGTAACCGAGGGTTATTCCTAGCAGTTTGTTCCCCCTCCCCCCCTTCCCTTCCCCTCCCCACCTCCCCTTCCCCGCTTCCCCCCCTCTCCTCCCCCTCTCCCCCCCCCCCGGGCAAACGCAGTCACATAATATTTATGGTACAACGAATTAACGTTGATCTGACGGTGATTAAACATTGACCCAACGTACGTTTAAGTTTCTACAATGTTCATTTAAAGTGTGAGACAACGTAACATAGACGTCGATACAAGCTCGTTAAACGCTGATATAAACTGAGTAAATGTTGGTTCAACGTTTATTAAACTCCGATCAAACGTTCATTAAATGTGACTCTAGCATATTTTGCCCGCTGAGGGCCTCGACCCGCGGCCGATGGATTCACATTTTAGGGGGGTAGAAATAGCCTAAGCTACTCTATCCCTTTGAGATGTATTTCTTTCTTATCTCAATAAACATATTTGAACTTGACTCGCATTGCTACAGATAGCGGGTACAGATACTACTACAGATAACTTGTAGATACTACTCCCTGGAAACACAAACCGTAACTGTCTCTATTTTCCGCTTGTTACAACTTGTAATAAAGTTGTTACATCTTGGCTTAACGTGTTTATGACGTATTAGAACGTTGTTACAACTTGCTATATTGGTTGTTATAACTGGTTAGGAGGTGTTCAAACTTGTTCGAACGTTGTACCAACGTCGTAGTTTCGGTGTGTGTTTGGTGGGCTACAACTTTACTAGCAGTAGGAGTACTAGCAACGGATAGATAATGTGGGAGTCTTAATAATAACGAATAATAATCATAGATTATATATTATATTATATATAATATATACAGTATAAAGTACCTGCATTACGCCTCGTTCTTTGTCTCAGGTCATCGATCACATTAATGGACTCGGCAAGACGTCGGACCTCCTAGGGTACTGTTATGGAACAGTGGTGCCGGGATGAGAGGGGAAAAATGGGAGATTTATCTGTGAAGAGACCCTTTGCCACCCTTTCAAGTTCTCGCTCTCTCTTTCTCTGTCTTTCTCTTCCCCCACCCTCTGTCTCTTCTCACCCTCCCTCTCTTCTCTCTCTCTCTCGTGTTTGAGTATCTCATTATCGTCCTTTCTAAAAAACAGGTTCCTGGATCTCCCGTCCAAGGAGGGGATGCCCGCGCGTCATTAATGCCTGTGGTATGCTGAGGGTGAGGGAAGGGAGAAAGGAAGAAAGGAAACACAAACAGAAAGAAACACAATCGACTTGAGAATGGTCCAGAACGGACCGAAACGTCGCCGTCCCTTCAACTTCTAGTGTGTGGTCTGGTCAACAAACAGAAAGAGATACCTGGTTGATACCTGGTTGATGGGGTTCTGGGAGTTCTTCTACTCCCCAAGCCCGGCCCGAGGCCAGGCTCGACTTGTGAGAGTTTGGTCCACCAGGCTGTTGCTTGGAGCGGCCCCGCAGGCCCACATACCCACCACAGACCGGTTGGTCCGGCACTCCTTGGAGGAATAAATCTAGTTTCCTCTTGAAAATGTCCACGGTTGTTCCGGCAATATTTCTTATGCTTGCTGGGAGGACGTTGAACAACCGCGGACCTCTGATGTTTATACAGTGTTCTCTGATTGTGCCTATGGCACCTCTGCTCTTCATTGGTTCTATTCTATAAGATAAGGTGGAGAATCGGACAATAAATATGGCGTTACGACACCGAGAAAAAGAGAGAGAAACTTCACCATACCAAATAAAAAAAGGAATATTAACCTAAAATATTATATATAAATAAATTTATATATATAACATTATATATAAACAACTCATCTACCAGCTTCCCTCCCTCCCTCCCTTCCCCGCCATCTCACTTCTCGTTCGTCCACTAATCCGGATGCTGAGCTCTCGGGCGTTCCTCTAGTGCTTCAGCCAATTAGCGGCCAGCAGGTGCATATCCGGTGAACAGTACCCACGAGAGGAAGCGAGGAGAGGAAGGAGGGGGGGGGGAGGGTGTTAGGAAGGGGGGGGGGTGTTAGGAGAAGGTATTAGGAGAGGGTTGTTAGAACACACGGGTTGTCGTAGCTCAGTCGATTAAGGTAACGTCTGGGATGCTCCCTGACGCAGGTTCGAATCCTCATCACGGCCCTTGTGGATTTGATCAGGGTTGTTAGGTGGTGTTAAGAGTGGGTGTTATTTTACCTAAACCATACCTCGCAATCCATCCCGTCATCCACCTAATTTCCCGTCTCATCCACTGCAGGTTGACATTCCTATACCGAGTCTGTCTCCTTACTGCCCAATAGCTCCTCGAGCACTGGACTAAATAACTAAATTAGTCTGAACACCTTCGGGCTACACTTCATGGCGAGTCCGTCAAACACTCAGGATAAATATCACCTTTTACTCACCTGTTGCATCACCATTCACTCACCATCCTGAAATGATAAACAAATGTCTTAGTGAAGACTGGTGGGCGGTTCCCCCAGGAAACGAGTCACTCAGGTAAGTCTAACAATCACGGTAGCTACGAAGCACCAGTGTGACGGACTGTCTAGTTACCTCAAGCTGCAACCTGCAAATTGCTTCAGTGTCGATGATGCACACGGGAGACGACAGCGTCGACAACTCTGAGTCAGGGTCATCTAAGGAATGTTTTCAATCCTGGTGTCGACACAAGACATTAAGTTCGATATTATTTTTTCTGAGCAACTTTTCGCTCACTTTATGTGTTCGAAGCTGTGCGCGTCTCTGAACACGTCACTCACATCATCAACACAGGCCAAATGGTTGTTAATCAAACCACATGTTTATGCAACACGTCCTCTCCAGTGGCCACGTCACAATTTTTTTTTATTAAACTGTCCGAACCTAATCTAACAAAAGATTCATATTGACCAGACCTACACACTAGAAGGTAAAGGGACGACGACGTTTATGTCCGTCCTGGACCATTCTCAAGTCGATTCTGGAACCATTCACAATCGAGTTGAGAATGGTCCAGGACGGACCGAAACGTCGTCGTCCCTTCACCTTCTAGTGTGTGGTCTGGTCAACATACTTTAGCCACGTTATTGTGACTCGTCGCCTGCAAAGGATTCATAAATATAAAAACGGGACAGCACGTCAATTTTGCGTGCCACTAAATACTACATTATATTGCTTACATTATGGATTTATACGTCAAAATGAGATGCAACTTTTCGAGAGGACAGGTTGTTTCATGACTGGAGGAACCCTTACACACGACTCACTACTGATACAGCCCGTCCTCCAAACAAAGATCCAAAAGTGATTCCATGCATCCGCCAAACCCCCTGTTTATGAATGAATAGCGGTTTACACACGACTCACAACTGCTAACGTTCGAACATATCCGAAACAAGTGTTTCACTGACGAATTTTGTTCGAATCACAACGCTGTAAATGCTTCACCCACGTACTACAAATACAAATAATCACCAACAGAACCTAAACACCTAACCTAACCTATCCTATGCCTATATATACACAATATGCTAATATATTATAATATTAATTTATACTTGCGAAAATTCCCGTTTTGAATGAACAGCATGTTAAAATTGATGAATGCGTCTGTGGGGTCGACCGCTGAATGTAATGGACTTGAGTCGAGGACGGGTTGACTGATAACGTGTGTACCTATCTCGAACAGTGCTTCATTCACGACCTCAACCAAACGCACCCCTCTAAATGCTTCCCTCACGTACGCTAAATAAACACACCCGCCCTCATAAACAAAGTCCAAAAGCGATTCCATGCACCCGCCAAACCCCCCTGTTTGTGAATGAAAAACGGTTTACACACGACTCACAACTGATTTCGTTCGAACACTTCCGGAACAAGTGCTTCACTGACGAATTTTGTTCGAACCACAACGCTATAAATGCTTCACCCACGTACTACAAATACAAATAATCGCCAACAGAACCTAAACACCTAACCTAATTTATGCCTAATTATAAACAAAATTATATTATACAATAATAATATTAATTCACTGTTGAACAAACAGTTTTTCATTAATCAGTAAATCAAAAATAACGAATGGCCTCCGGGGATGATGGCAGTATGAACCACCATGTTTTTGAAGGCTCCGCCTAGCCTACTGGCTCCTAGCCCCCTTCCCTCCCTCTTCTGCTCCGTGCCTACTCGCTCCTATCCCCCCCCCCCGCGTTCGCTCCTTCTAGCCTACTTGCCCCCAGTATCTCCTTGCAAGTTTTGGACATCGGATATGCATCTGCTGGCGGCTAATTGGCCGAATAACTACAAGAACACCTGAGAGCTCGGCATCCGGATTACTGGACGAACGAGAGGCAAGATGATAGGCAGGTATAAATACGAATAAAATAATCGTGCAAACTAATTTTTTTCCTGGATGAAAAACGCCTTAGGACTTTTAAGGACTTTAGGACGTTAAGAACTTTCTACTCACCGTCTTGGGGTAGCTCCAGGACCCTTCACTCAACGTTTTGAGTAGCCTAATAATCCTTTACTCATCGTCTTGGGTAGCTCGAGAACTCTTTACTCATCGTCTTGGGTAGCTCAAGAACTCTTTACTCATCGTCTTGGGTAGCTCAAGACCTCTTTACTCATCGTCTTGGGTAGCTCAAGAACTCTTTACTCATCGTCTTGGGTAGCTCAAGACCTCTTTACTCATCGTCTTGGGTAGCTCAAGAACTCTTTACTCAACGTCTAAGGTAACTCAAAAACAATTTACTCAACGTCCCCATTCCAAAACGTCGTCGGTAAGAACGTCGAGGATATTAAACTACTCCTAAAATTTATGCTGGTGCTCTCCTAGTTCCCCAAACTGTTCCAGTAGGCGCCAGAATTCCACTCAACCTATAACCAGTAACTACCTACCGCTGCCCAGCGCCCACGAACCAGTAACTACCTGCCGCTGCCCAGCGCCCACGAACCAGTAACTACCTGCCGCTGCCCAGCGCCCACGAACCAGTAACTACCTGCCGCTGCCCAGCGCCCACGAACCAGTAACTACCTACCGCTGCCCAGCGCCCACGAACCAGTAACTACCTACCGCTACCCAGCGCCCACGAACCAGTAACTACCTACCGCTGCCCAGCGCCCACGAACCAGTAACTACCTGCCGCTGCCCAGCGCTCACGAACCAGTAACTACCTGCCGCTGCCCAGCGCCCACGAACCAGTAACTACCTGCCGCTGGCCAGCGCCCACGAACCAGTAACTACCTGCCGCTGGCCAGCGCCCACGAACCAGTAACTACCTGCCGCTGCCCAGCGCCCACGAACAACTGACTACCTGTGCCTGAAATATCACCGCCCCCTTCCTATCTCTTTCCCCAGTATTCCTCTAGAATTCCTTCCGTCTATACACCTAGCACCCTCGGTAGAGCAGAGGACATGCTGCTCGTAGATCAGAAGTTTTAATCCCCCGCTTGTCTAAGTGGCTTGGGCACCGTTCCTTCCCTCCGTTCTGTCTCAGTTCCTTGTCCATATGATTGATTGATTGATGAGGATTAAGCCACCCAAAAGGCACGGGCATGAATAGCCCCTAAGTGGTGGCTCTTTGGAGCCATTACCAGGACCAATAGTTGATACTGCATGGAGATTTGTGGATGGATGGGGTCTTCATGGTGGATTTACAGTTGTTGTTGTTGCTTTAGATTCAGCCACACGGAACAAAATGTCCCCCAGCAGCACGGGCCATGGTGAGCCCATATGATTGATTGATTAAGTGATTGATTGATTGATGAAGAATAAGACACCCAAAGAGGTGGCACGGGCATGAATAGCCCGTAAGTGGTGGCCCTTTTGAGCCATCTGTGGAGATCTGTGGAGGTGCGACTGCACCCTGCGTGACGGGAGATGTCTCCCGTGCCATATGTCCGATTGATTGATTGATGAAGATTAAGCCACCCAAAAGGTGGCACGGGCATGAATAGCCCGTAAGTGGTGGCCCTTTTGAGCCATCTGTGGAGATCTGTGGAGGTGCGACTGCACCCTGCGTGACGGGAGATGTCTCCCGTGCCATATGTCCGATTGATTGATTGATGAAGATTAAGCCACCCAAAAGGTGGCACGGGCATGAATAGCCCGTAAGTGGTGGCCCTTTTGAGCCATCTGTGGAGATCTGTGGAGGTGCGACTGCACCCTGCGTGACGGGAGATGTCTCCCGGACCAAATGGTGACCAGATGGTCCCATATGTCCCTTCATCAAGTGTTATTTATAGTCATACTGACTAAGTGCTTTCCACCTCACAGTTTCCTGCTTATCTATCACCTCTTCCGTCCCTTCCCTTCCGGAAGAACGTATAATTTCCCATCTGAAAGCAACATAAAGCACCGTTGCACGCCTGAAAGCACGGGATTCTTGTCCCGATTACCGGATGCGTGGTCCTCCATGTCAACTGTGGCCTCGGGTCACCTCCTCCACGACCCTAACACGAGGTGCATGAGTAAACGACAGTGCCCCGGAGACCACGGCTTTGCCGGAGTCGCGGTCAGCTCCAGAACGTGACGAGGCAGCGAATGATCGCGTCAAATGTGATTATCGTTCCCCCCAAACACCAGGGGCTAGATTCACGAAAGCACTTACGCAAGCACTTACGAACGTGTACATCTTTCCTCAATCTTTGACATCTTTTGTTTCATTTATTAAATAGTTTACAAGCATGAAAACTTCCCATTCAACTGTTGTTATTGTTATAAACAGCCTCCTGGTGCTTCGGAGCTCATTAACTGTTTGATAATTGGAAACAAAGCCGCCATAGATTGAGAAAAGATGGACAGATTCGTAAGTGCTTTCGTGAATCTGACCCCAGACTCGCCCGTTGGAAGCTCATTCTCGCCGGACTATACGAGAAAAAGGGTGGAGCTTCTTGAGGCATTATCTATATATAATATCTACATAGGCTTTGCAACCTACGGGCTCACCATAGCCCGTGCTACATGGACATTTCGTTCTGAGTAGCTAAATCTGATACAACAACAACTTGTCAAAAATTGTCAGGTCCTAACACATTTCTTTACTCTTTTGTAGATCTACAGATTAATATTAAGTTGGCCACCATTAAAGGGCAATTATCGGAAGAGAGATTAGTTACATAGTTGAAATAATTTTCATGTCCTGTTAGTGACATTGAAAGATAGTTAAGGTCTGTCACAGTTTCCCAAACCCTTAACACCCGCCTACTCCCATCCTTGCTCAGAGATTTGCTCGAGAATGTAGTGGAAGAGGGAGGTGGTGAATGTGAGAAAGGAGGTGGGAAAGAAATGGGGGAAGGAGGCATAGGTCTGAGGGATGCAGCCCACAGGGACACACAATAGGCGAATACTGGCCAATTCTGAACAAAATTGGTGGAGCCCAACAGTTGCTGTAGACCAGGGAGGGTAATGGCGAAATTAGACGAAATTGGATCCTTTAGTCAGTTGGTAACCCTCAAGGGAGTTGTTGATTATTGTTTTCATAAACTCCCCCACCATCCCTTTAACTGTTCCTGAGTGATTGATGGGTCTCTCTCTCTCTCTCTCTCTCTCTCTCTCTCTCTCTCTCTCTCTCTCTCTGTCTCTGTCTCTCTCTCTCTCTGTCTGTCTCTCTCTCTCTCTCTCTCTCTCTCTCTCTCTCTCTCTCTCTCTCTCTCTCTCTCTCTCTCTCTCTCTCTCTCTCTCTCTCTCTCTCTCTCTCTCTCTCTCTCTCTCTCTCTCTCTCCACACGACTGTAGCGGTTAAGGTACCAGGTACGCCAAGGTGCATAGTGCTCCTGGCTGTCTGGATTTGAATCTTTCTGGGGTGTGGAGTTTTTAGTTGCATATTGTCTTGGGGACCATTCAAGCTTGTTCGTATATATATATATATATATATATATATATATATATATATATATATATATATATATATATATATATATACATATATATATATATATATATATATATATATATATATATATATATATATATATATATATATATATATATATATATCTGACCCTTTAGAGAACAACATAATGTGACATGTTAATAGGTTAAAAATTTTGTTCTCGCACTGTCATTCCCTCCCTTCTCCCTGACCTACTTGTTTTCGTCAGCCCCCCCCCTCCCCCCTCCCCCCTCTACAGATAAGAGTAGCCAATCAGATTATTTCGTATTTCCCATTTCTAAACTTTTCTCTTCGTTTGTGCCTCTTTACTACCCAAAAAAACATATATCCCTTTATAAATTTCACGTCAAGGAATTAGAAACTCTATATGTGTAATGAAAGCTATACGTGGCAAGGGATTAGCCAGTGTTCACAGCTGTAAAGGATTAAGCGAATCCGATCCTGTGCACGAGTCTTCCATGTTTAGAGGAACTTGATGCTCGCGGTTCCAGACATTCTTTTTTTATGATGCTTTATTTGTTTATCTTTCTCGCAACCCGTCCTCATCAACACAGGCCAAGAGTGATTACTTCCAGACTTCGAACGCCTCCTGTTTATGAGTGAAAAGCACTTTTAAAGACAATTAACTTGTTCTTAAGCTAGTCTCCTTAAGGCGACGGCCGTCCTCCAAGAAACGTTCATAAATTTTAACGTATTGTGCGTTAATAATAGTTTTGCTCTTATATATAAATTATTATTATTATGTATTAAGGTTCTAGGTATAGTTAGACCAAGTCCATTCCTATCCAGCGATCGACCCCAAAGACACATTCATCAATTTTAGCTTGATGCTCATTCAAAACTGGAATTTTCTAAAATGTAAATTAATATTGTTATACATTAGCATACTGTGTATATTTAGGCATTGGTTAGTTAGGTTAGGGGTTTAGATTCTTTTGGCGATTATTTGTATTTGTAGTACGTGGGTGAAGCATTTACATGGTTGTAGTTCGAACAAAATCCGTCAGTGAAGCACTTGTTCCGGAAGTGTTTGAACGAAATCAGTTGTGAATCGTGTGTAAACCGTTTTCCATTTATAAGCAGGGGATTTGGCGGATGCATTGAATCACTTTTGGGTCTTTGTTTGGAGGACGGGCTGTTCAGATAGGTGTGTGTGATTCGAACACAGGAAGTGAGCGAAGCACTGTTCAAGTAAAGTTCGACTGTATTCAATTGAATGTAAATTGTTTTTCAATCATGACCCCGCAGCTCGTCCTTCTGTTCATGAGAGCGAGCTGCCAGGTCATACCAAGGATGTTCAGAGGATCAGCTTGTGTTCCTAAAATGGTTTGAAGCTTATGGCAGGTACGCATAGTCTAGGTACTCTGAAATGTGAAATAGACGCTCCATTTATGATGTTAAATCCCATTCTTGTGCTATTTTCCGACCATAGCTGCTTGAATTGTTCATCTGGGGCATTAGTGGAACAATCCCAGCCTTCAATACTCGTAAAGTTGGGAGACGAAAGTGAGGTAAAGAGTAAGATTTGATTGATATATTATGTCCTTAATTTAACCTGTGGTCCAGGGGATACCCTTCGTGTTCCTCGGTCCCTGTGAGCCCATCCACGTCCCTGTTTACCCTCTATGTTTAATCTCCTGAACTGACAACCGGCTCAGTACGGTAAACTCATCTTTTATCTCCCTCTCTCTCTCTCTCTCTCTCTCTCTCTCTCTCTCTCTCTCTCTCTCTCTCTCTCTCTCTCTCTCTCTCTCTCTCTCTCTCTCTCTCTCTCTTTCTCTCTCTCTCTCTTCTCTCTCTCTCTCTCTCTCTCTCTTTCTCTCTCTCTCCCTTTCCTCTCTCTCTCTCTCTCTCTCTTTCTCTCTCTCTCTCTCTCTCTCTCTCTCTCTCTCTCTCTCTCTCTCTCTCTCTCTCTCTCTCTCTCTCTCTCTCTCTCTCTCTCTCTCTCTCTCTCTCTTATTTTCCTCACCATTTATGCCGGCTGTTACTCGAGCCTTGGAGTCCTCCTGGTGCTTCACACTCGTGTGAGTATTGTAGGCATGCGACCGTTGGTATTATGGGTATATGACGGCTGGTGCCCTGGGTACGCGGCCGTGGCCATTGTCAGTTGTGATATTAGCTAACCGACTGTAGCTATTGTGGGTATTTGCACGGAAATGTTTCGGATATTTGAAGCTCACGGTGGGGTACTGTGGGTGCCCGAAAAGAGGCTAATGCGGGTACCCGACGGTGGGTACAGTACTCACCTATTGTGCTTGCAGGGGCTGAGCTCTGGCTCTTTGGTCCCGCCTCTCAACTGTCAATCAACTGGTGTAGAGATTCCTGAGCCTACTGGGCTCTATCATATTTACATTTTAAACTGTGTATGGAGTCAGCCTCCACCACATCACTGCCTAATGCATTTCATCTGTTAACTAATCTGACATTGAACAAATTCTTTCTAATGTCTCTGTGGCTCATTTGGGTACTCAGTTTCTACAGGTGTCCCCTTGTTCGTGTCCCACCCGTGCTAAATAGTTTGTCTTTGTCCACCCTGTCAATTCCTCTGAGAATTTTGTAGGTGGTTATCATGTCTTCCTCTTACTCTTCTGTCTTCCAGGGACGTGAGGTTTAACTCCCATAGCCTTTCCTCGTAGCACATTCCTCTTAGTTCTGGGATTAGTCTGGTGGCATATCTCTGAATCTTGTCTAAATTTGTTTTGTGTTTAACTAGTTATGGACTTCAGACTGGAACTGCATACTCCAGGATTGGTCTGACTTCAGTGGTACACAAAGTCCTGAACGATTCCTTACACAAGTTTCTAAAGGCAGTGCTTATGTTGGTCAATCTATCATATTCCGCTGATGATATACTTTTGATATGGGCTTCTGGGGACAGGTTCGGTCTGATATCAACCCCCAGACTTTTCTCTCTATTTGACTCTTGCAGGATTTCACCTCCCAGATGGTACCTTGTGTTCAACCTTCTGCTCCCTTCGCCTAATTTCATTACTTTACATTTTCCTGACTTAAACTTTAGTAGCCATTTTCTAAACCATTCCTCCAGTTTGTCCAGATCCAGCTGCCAGGGGCCTAACAGCTGAATGAACAGCGCTTGGGATTCGTAGTCCTAAGGTTCCGGGTTCGATTCCAGGTGGAGGCGGAAATAAATGGGCAGAGTTTCTTTCCCCCTGAAGCCCCTGTTCACCTAGCAGTAAATAGGTACCTGGTAGTTAGACAACTGCTACGGGCTGCTTCCTGAGGGGGGGGGGGGGTGATAAAAAGGAGGCCTGGTCGAGGACCGGGCCGCGGAGACGCTAAGCCCTGAAATCATCTCAAGATAACCTCAAGATAGGAAGGTCGTCGTGTAGTCTCTGTCTATCTTCACATGTCTTAATCCTTCTCATAATTTTTGCATCATCAGCAAACATTGAGAGGAATGAGTATATTCCCTCCGGAAGACCGTTTACATATATCAAACAGGATGAGTCCAAGTACAGAGTCCAGTGGAACCCCGCTGGTGACATCTCACCACTCTGATGTCTCTTCCCTCACAGTTACTCACTGTTTCATGTTGCTTAGATACTCCCTTACTGTGATACCCGACCGAGATTACTATGAATATCCGACATCGAGTGCTTGTGACACCGATTATTATAGGTACCCGACGGTGGTTTTGTGATATCCGACCGAGATTGGTACGGGTATCGACGGCGGGTATTACGTTATCCGACCTCGGGATATGTGGGTATTTGCCCGCGGATGTGGGGACAGACAATCCGGGAAGTGTGAGGGACTGCAAGCCTTGATGCCTGCGGTCAGCAGAATGAGGAGGACTGAGGGGAGGGGATGGAGGGCGTGACCAAGGGGTAAGAGCAGGGGGAGAGGAAGGTGGTAAAGGGGAGAAGGGGGTCGACATTCCCCTTGTCTCCTCTCATCCTGATCCCACCTCTTTGGAAACACCTTATTTCTCTCCACCTACTCTAAGGGAGACTGTCGGGGGGTAGAAATAGCCTAAGCTACTCTATCCCTTTGAAATGTATTTCTTGCTTATCTCAATAAACATACTTGAATGGAGACTGTCCATCCTGCATCTTGCTTCACTTCATCTTGCCACAGAGTTCAGTTATGTTACTTAGCAGTGATTATAATTCTCTAACCTCCTAGCTGTGGAAGCGAAGGGCAAGACTATTATGACATTTTGTAATTGTAATAGAAACAGTATAGGCATTGGTAAATAATTGGAGGTCAAGGTGATAATTGGGTAGAATGGGAACAAGTAATATTGTGTTTATTACAGATGGCTATGTACCATTTGAGAGGGATAGAGACTGTAAAATGTGGGATAGACATAGAGTTTCGACGTCCCTTGTTTTAACGTCAGATTAGAAGTTAAAAGGGTTATCATATTTCTAATTTTACTTAGTTTTCATACACATTACAGGTATACAAGACCCTAAGCCTCATCCCTGAGAACCTTACACAGAGGTTGTAAGCTTCTCACCAATCTTACAAGAACCTAGTAAGGTTCTCAACAACCAACAACCTTAGAGAGGTTCGGTCCTCTCACCAGTCCGCTCTTCTGCATCACTGATACTGTTCATCGTATCTGTATCATCAATAACAACAACAGGAGAACAGCTTCTCTCTCTCTCTCTCTCTCTCTCTCTCTCTCTCTCTCTCTCTCTCTCTCTCTCTCTCTCTCTCTCTCTCTCTCTCTCTCTCTCTCTCTCTCTCTCTCTCTCTATCTCTCTCACTCCCTTCCCCCACCAGGCACACACACGCACACACCAACACAAAGCTACTCACTGGAGCGTTTGAGTGTGACTGAACCACGACTTCACACAATCTGGAGTGAGCTTCCTCAGTCGCCCTGTCAAAGGGTTGAGAGAGCGAGTGGGGGATGGAGAAGATGGACTTGAGGGAGGGAGGGAGGGTAGAAGACGAGGCTGATGAAAGGGGAAGGGGCATGAGAAGGGGCACAGGGAAGGGGGAGGAGAAAAATAGGCTGTTGGGGAGGAAGAAGAAAGGGACCTTAGAAAAGGGTAGTAAAAGAAAGTGGGTGGAAGGAATGATCGGAATGTTGGGGTCCAAGTGACTCTTTTCTCACGTTAATTGTTCTTTTTTCCCTCTCTTTAGTTGTGGTGCTTGTGTTTGTGTGTGTGTGTGTGTGTGTGTGTGTGTGTGTGTGTGTGTGTGTGTGTGTGTGTGTGTGTGTGTGTGTGTGTGTGTGTGTGTGTGTGTGTGTGTTTGGGTGAAATTGAAATTGAAATTGAAATAAGTTTATTGAGGTAAAATACACACAAAGGGATGAGGTAGCTCAAGCTATTCTCACCCCATTAATGTTTGGGTGTGTGTGTGTGTGTGTGTGTGTGTGTGTGTGTGTGTGTGTGTGTGTGTGTGTGTGTGTGTGTGTGTGTGTGTGTGTGTGTGTATTTCGGTGGTGGAGGCTGATTCCATACACAGTTTCAACTGTAGATATGATAGAGCCCAATAGGCTCAGGAATCTGTACACCTGTAGATTGACGGTTGAGAGGCGGGACCAAAGAGCCAGAGCTCAACCCCCGCAAACATAACTAGGAGAGTACACACACACAAGCGAGAGAGAGAGAGAGAGAGAGAGAGAGAGAGAGAGAGAGAGAGAGAGAGAGAGAGAGAGAGAGAGAGAGAGAGAGAGAGAGAGAGAGAGAGACAGAGAGAGAGAGAGAGAGAGAGAGAGAGAGAGAGAGAGAGAGAGAGAGAGAGAGAGAGAGAGAGAGAGAGAGAGAGAGAGAGAGAGAGAGAGAGAGAGATGGAGGGACTAAAGAGTGAATCAAGAGGAATAGGGTGAGAGGCCAGGGGGGAAAGGGGTGAAGAATGGGGAGGTGACCAGGGCAGGAAGTAGGGGGGGGGGTAAATGGGGGCGGGGATGGGCGCGTGACCTGGGCCTCACGCACCGCCCACGGCAAGTCCACTTTACATACGTAATGACTGTATCGCGAGGCGCCTTCTTGCGTGACTGTATCACGACGAGCTTTCTTGCGTGACTGTATCGCGACGCCCCTTCTTGCGTGACTGTATCGCGACGCCCCTTCTTGCGTGACTGTATCGCGACGCCCCTTCTTGCGTGACTGTATCGCGACGCCCCTTCTTGCGTGACTGTATCGCGACGCCCCTTCTTGCGTGACTGTATCGCGACGCCCCTTCTTGCGTGACTGTATCGCGACGCCCCTTCTTGCGTGACTGTATCGCGACGCCCCTTCTTGCGTGACTGTATCGCGACGCCCCTTCTTGCGTGACTGTATCGCGACGCCCCTTCTTGCGTGACTGTATCGCGACGCCCCTTCTTGCGTGACTGTATCGCGACGCCCCTTCTTGCGTGACTGTATCGCGACGCCCCTTCTTGCGTGACTGTATCGCGACGCCCCTTCTTGCGTGACTGTATCGCGACGCCCCTTCTTGCGTGACTGTATCGCGACGCCCCTTCTTGCGTGACTGTATCGCGACGCCCCTTCTTGCGTGACTGTATCGCGACTGTATCCTTCTTGCGTGACAAGCTGCTCGACTCCCTCTTCTCCGTCCCGAACAAGTTTTACGCGGAATAACAGTTTATAAGACAGTTTATAACAGATAACTGAACGGTTAATGACAGCTAAATCTAAGTAATATCTCTGATGAGCCAAAAATCTTGACTTCCGTCAAACTGTTGCAACTATTACTACCACTACCACTACCACTACTACCACTACCACTACTACCACTACCACTACACCACTACCACTACTACCACTACCACTACTACCACTAACTACTACTACTACTATTAGAAGGCTCAAACTACCAGCACTACAATCGATCTTAATATGTCACCTCCTTCTTGCCTTAGCTCCCCCTCTCCTTCACCCATCCCGTTTTCTTTAACGACGGTTTTGGGGCGTAAAGAAAATGGAGAGGTGTAGGTGAAAGATAAAGAATGGGAAATGTGGAACATAGAATGGCAAGGGGGAGGGGGGCTAGTCTGGAGAGCAAGAGATATGTTGCTGTGAGGGAGAGAGGGAGGGAGAGAGTGAGGGAGGGGGGGGGGGAAAGAATAGAGGAGTGAGGGAGAGAGAGAGGGGGAAGGTATTGAGGGAAAGAGGAAGGGCTGACTAGCATACATCTAATCAATCATTCTCGTGAACATGTTCATCATAGTTTATCGATTATCTCTCCTCCTCTGCTTCGTACATTCTCTCCTCTGCCTCTCTTCCCCCCATCCTCCTCCTCCTTCAACCACCTCCTCCTCATCTGCTTCATTAATCAATTTCATCACGTAACATTCTTACATTTTCATCAAGGAATTAAATATAGTAATTTTGAGGTTACAAAGTGGCTCCGGTTTCTTCTCTTGAGATCAGGGTAAGGCGAACCTTAGAGCCTCGGCTGATTACTGGATTCTGACCTCTGTGTTGTGGGAGCATTAGAGGCGAAGTTTGCCTGGCTCCTCAGTCCTGCTCTGTTGCTAGTTGTTGAAATGGGGAAGATATTTGAGGTCCAAAAGAAGGCTTAAGATGGGGTTGTAAAGGATTCCAATGGGTTACGTCCCCTTCTTTAGTGGATGAGTCTTTACTTACTCACTTACTTATTCACCTACTTACTCACTTTCATGTTCCTATACTTGTGTTTGGAGGATCGAGCTTCAGCCATGAATCCCGACCTAAATTTATCTATGTATATCTACCATCTTACCAAAAGTCTCAGATACCTGTCCTTTGGACAGTTAAGTCGCTCATCCACCCCATCACCCTATCCTTAAAAGACACGAACATAGGTGACCAGTCCAGCAACCAGGAGGCCTGGTCGACGACCGGGCCGCGGGGACGCTAAGCCCCGGAAGCACCTCAAGGTAACCTCAAGGTAGGTATACAGGATACTACAGAAGGTTTACTGACCCCATGCAAGGTAACTCCAGTTCACATCCTCTATACAGACCCATTCACATCTATGTCTACAGATTTCAACTCTGGTTTAACTCTGTTTATGTTAAAAGTCTTTTTTTTTCATTCAATTACCTCTGGCTTCCAACAGGAGGATCATCCCTCCACCTTTGTAATGAGTCTTTAGTGAGGTAGAGTATTAAAGACTTAGCGAAAGTCTGGGTAAGTAAGGCTGTACTCCTTTCCACTATAATTGGCTTAAGAGTGCTGACCTTCACTTGACCTCTGCTAACCTCATCCTGACCCAGCTACCCATATTAAGTTAGCTTACAAGCCTCAGAAATGCTAGTTACCTGCAAATTGCCGCGTTTAGACGGGTTTAAAGATGCAGTTTTCTTTTTCACTTTAAAAGTTCAGCTTGGAGAGAGATGCAGGTGAGCACAACAACAGCCCGTCCTTGAAATAGATGTAATAGGTACTATGGATCAAATGTACAAAATATGGTATTTTGTACCCTTATAAAAAAATTCACGTTCTGCAAAACTGGAGTTCTAGAATGCATAACATAGAGTGAAGCAGAGTTGCCACTAGCCTAACCTAACCTAACCTGTGCTAGCTCTAACACATGCCCGCTCAGCTCTAATGTAGGTTATCTTGAGGTTATCTTGAGATGATTTCGGGGCTTTAGTGTCCCCGCGGCCCGGTCCTCGACCAGGCCTCCACCCCCAGGAAGCAGCCCGTGACAGCTGACTAACTCCCAGGTACCTATTTACTGCTAGATAAAAGGAGCATCAGGGTGAAAGAAACTCTGCCCATCGTTTCTCGTAGGCGCCCAGGATCGAACCCGGGACCACAGAATCACGCGTCCGGTGTTCTGTCCGCTCAGCCACTCGCTCTCTCCACATACACATAGTATGTGTATGTGGAGTGTACACATACACTCTCTCCACATAGATCATACACGACATACAATTCTCATGGAAAGTAAAGTTTAATTGACACCTTCCTGGGGGCCTGACGGCTGAGTGGACAGCGCTCGCGATTCGTAGTCCTAAG
>NC_091243.1:8340818-8353318 GCF_040958095.1 Procambarus clarkii | reverse complement strand
TACCAGTATCTGTGGAGATGCACCCTGCGTGACGGGAGATGTCTCCCGCGTGTCGGCAGCTGCTCTTGAGTGTAATTTAAGGTCAATATCAGAGCCAGAAGCCACTCCTCTGCTTGACACAAGGTGAGGAGTCGGTTTAGACAGTAGTGGAGGTCACTGGCCGTGACCTATTACTTAATATCCTTGTTTTAAATATCCGTTGCTGGAGTCGTTTAAACCAGTTGTTGGGGATTGTTTCGTAACGAGGTTAGAAAGACAGAGATGCCACAACACGTTCTCATTGACTCGTCTCTTAATGAGGGCCATACCCTGGAAACACAAACCGAAACTGTCTCTATTTTCCGCTTGTTACAACTTTATTACAAGTTGTTACATCTTGACTTAACGTGTTTATGACGTATTAGAACGTTGTTACAACTTGCTATATTGGTTGTTATAACTGGTTAAGAGGTATTAAAACTTATTAGAACGTTGTACCAACGTCGTAGTTTCGGTGTGTGTTTGGCGGGTAACAACGTCGACGCACCTGCAGGCAGCAACAAAGCTCTACAACCCGTGCAGGAAAGTGTCATGAGCACTGTAGTGAGGCAAGAGTCGCTGTAACCGAAGACAAAGAGCAACCAGCTTGTCGACGACAACTAACAAAAACTCGCCCTTGAAACACATGGTGACGTCCACATACACACACAACACACCGAGCGTGGCCGAGGAGACCCACAACGCTGTCAGCCTCGGAGAGGGTGACCATGGACACCCAGGATGACCCCGGGAGGCGTCATCCCCTCCTGGGGATGACCCCAAGAGGCGTTCACTTCCAAACGCCCGTAGAACTTTCCTCCGTCAGTACTTTCCTCCGTCAGTACGTTACTCCGTCAGTACTTTCCTCCGTCAGTACTTTCCTCCGTCAGTACTTTCCTCCGTCAGTACTTTCCTCCGTCAGTACTTTCCTCCGTCAGTACTTTCCTCCGTCAGTACTTTCCTCCGTCAGTACTTTCCTCCATATTTATTCAACTGTTTGACGAGTCTACAAACTTCGCAACACATGATTGTTATTGTTATAGACAATCTCGTAGCGCTTCAGCGCTCATGAAATATTTCAAAAGCCGCCATGTCTCAGGAAAGATGCAGAGGTTTCGTAAGTGGACAATTAAGTACTTGATGAATTCTGGCCCAGGACGCCACAGGTCGTTTTAGGTCCCCACAACGCAAGGCATTAATGTTTACACCGCCTAGGAATAACGTGCAGTGGTTGAACAAGCTGGAGTTGTTGAACAAGATAGGAGTCCTTAACAGTTCCGGCCCTTATGGATTAGTTCAAAACAGGAGTCATTGAACAAGCTGGAAAAGTTCCTGAAAACTCCTGTACATGATACTCATCCCTGTAGTCAGGCTTCCATCCTACAATATGCAACAACGGACACAGTTCTCAACTCGAATTTTCATAAAAAATTAACTGAGATAATTATATTGCTCTATAGAGTGCAAAACTCAATCAGGTCTTAATCAGCGACTGCTCAACGTACGTTTTTCATCTGTCTTACTATCTTCATCCGAGACGTTTGCTGATGCTCTGAACAAATCAACAATAGACCTCTAATAGACTTACAATAAGTAATTGTATGCCTTTTCAGCCGCGTCTTAAATCAATATTAACAACATCTGGCAGAAATTTTGTATGGCTAAATTCTCACACTTTTGATAAATCTGCCTTAATGCTTATGTCAGATCGACACATCGAGCAATATTCTTGCCGCTGGTTCCTGTATTGTTTGCTAGATTCACATCTAAAGCAGTTGAATAGGTAGATGGGTTTCATGTATGGATGATTTACCGTCATTGCCCACACGATGGTGTATATAGGGTTCACCACCGCCCACGGGATGGTATGGGGGTCCGCCACCGCCCACGGGATGGTATGGGGGTCCGCCACCGCCCACGGGATGGTATGGGGGTCCACCACCGCCCACGGGATGGTATGGGGGTCCGGCAACGCCCCATGGGATGGGTATGGGGTCCGCCACCGCCCACGGGATGGGTATGGGGGTCCGCCACCGCCCACGGGATGGGTATGGGGGTCCGCCACCGCCCACGGGATGGGTATGGGGGTCCGCCACCGCCCACGGGATGGGTATGGGGGTCCGCCACCGCCCACGGGCTGGGTATGAGGGTCCGCCACCGCCCACGGGATGCTATGGGGTCCGCCACCGCCCACGGGATGGGTATGGGGTCCGCCACCGCCCACGGGATGGGTATGAGGGTCCGCCACCGCCCACGGGATGGGTATGGGGTCCGCCACCGCCCACGGGATGGGTATGGGGGTAAATAATAAATTACTAGACTAATAAACGCTAACAGGTGTCATAAGTGTTGTCATTACTGCATATGTAACTTGAATAAAATCCTCAGGAACAATGAGGGAACCATTGACAATTGTTCGGCTTCCTGTCCCCGCTGAGGCCACTAGAGATATAGGGGCCCCTCAGGTAAATTCAGGTAAATGTAAAATAATTCATCTTGCTGAATTGAACTCGTTTTCGTTGTACAAATCGTTACAGTCGCTATCGTAAGTTTCACTAGTGATTTTAGTCGTTTTATCAATATAGTTATTACCAAATGTCGTATGGTTCTGTAATCACAATGCTAACCTGAACACAGGAAAGCACAATTGGTTTGGAAAACCAATATATTTCGCACACTATCCTAATTTAAAAGTTTACTTAAGCTAGCTCATAGAGTAGTTTACATTTTCTTTATTTCATTTACCTTCATAGAAAATGCAAAATGTTATGACTAACTTAAATATTTTATGAGTCGACGAATAACTATGAAGCTAATTTACCTGAATTTTACTTAAATTTACCTGAGCGTCACTAGTCTTTTTAGTGACCTTGACGAGAACAGAAAGCCAGCAGATTGTCAAAGTTTCCACAATTTTTTTCTGATGATTTATCTATTTGGACCTTAAACAGAAGCAGTGTTTTGCCATTTATACGGCTTCGGAGAATTGGCACTTCTAAGGGTTTATAACCTTTGTTGTTGAAAAAAGCATCTCATGTTTTCTCTCCTACATTACAGCTTGTTGAGCTTAAAACCGTTGCTCCTTGTTCGTGTTTCATCTGAAATATTGAAGAATTTGTCAATATTTTAAAAGTTGCAATGAGATTAAGCACTATCATGTCTGGTTTGTAGTTTCGCTATCCCTGAGGCCCTCAACCGTTCGCATGGTACGTCGATGCGTCGTCAATAAACGTCGAGGCTATATCCACAAGGTCACCCATCCAGCCAGAGTCAGCGGTGCTTAACCCGAATGACTAAGCGACGCGCACATGATCCACACCAATACACTTTTTGATTTTATGTTCATCAGCAAACGAGAAAACGATTCACTGGAGGCCTAGAGGAAGATGATATGGATGTTGTGAGCCGGGAAATAATTTTAAGGTGAAAGATTCTGGCAATTGGAAACAATGAAAGCAACTTAAAATCTTGATCCGAGAGCATGCTTGATATAGTTTCTCCAACCCGTTCTCGCACTTTCTTACAGTCAATATTGACTTATTACATACGTGCATTATATGACATACTAAACATACTAGTTTACCTTGAAAAGCTTCATAGAAAACACCGACCTCACCTAACCTTCTTAGTATGTTAAGATATGCATCTTATTGCTTCGTAATTACAATTATTACTTAACCTATACCTATAATAGGTTAAGTAACCTATACCTGTAATAGGTTAAGTAATAATTGTAATTACGAAGCAATAAGATGCTTATCTTAACATACTAAGAAGGTTAGGTAAGGTCGGTGTTTTCTATGAAGCTTTTCAAGGTAAACTAGTATGTTTAGTATGTCACATATACACGTATTTAATAAGTCAATATTGACTATACGAAAGTGCGAGAACGGGTTGCAGACTATGAGAAACTCTCATAGTCTGGAGAAGAATGATCAATAGGGTCATTGAGGTCTCCCTGGCCAGCTACTGACCTTGCCCAGGATGCAACTCACAATAGTCAACTATTTACCAGGGTTACCTATTTACTAATAGGTGAATTGAGAAGCGGAAGTGTTGCTATGGAGACCACAGATACAATTAAGAAAAAACGAGACACTCCTCACTTTCTCGTAATGACATTCCAACAATAGTCCAGACAACTACTGCGTACACACAGCTGCTTCTACGCAAGCAAGTGGATGCCTCTGTATATATACACTATGGAGATCAAAATAAATGTATCCAAATTCAAGCAAGTAAACATTCAAGAAGCCAGCAAGCGCAAGGAAATTCCTAAAAGCACGCATAAACACGCACAAGCACTGAGGTGCTTGCCTGAGGGAGTAGCCAGAAGGGGAAATGGGAGCTCAAGAAAGCAGCGAAACGGAAGAGGAGTTAAAGAAAAGGAAGATAAATGATATAGAAGCAAAAACAGAAGCAAGTAAGGATACACCTGTAAACAAACAGTTTCAATCAAATAAGAGTAAGCGAGCGGTGTAGGAGCTAGTTGTTGCTTGCAGGCACAGTCTGTTTAAACAGCCCGTTCCTCTCGATTTTGCAAATTCGTATAAAAGGCAACTGTTTTGCCTAACCTGAATCCTTATAACCTATTGAGACCGATGCACATTGAATGTCAATATTTCAGTGCTTTAATTTGTATCAATACGTCGTTTTTTTTTAACGATTTGGTCGATTCCGTAAACACAAAAAGAGAGCAATACTATCTAAGAGGACGGGCAGTATCCGAGGATGTAGAAGGTAGATGTTCGGCATGGCAGGTAGACAGGCTTGTAGGAGGGTGAGTAGATAGAGACAGTCGGCTGGAAGGTAGACTTGTATATCTGTGAGCAGACAAACTGGATTGTAACCAGTCATGATGGCTGGATGGCTATTCCAGCCATCATGGGGTGTGTAGACTTGGAGGTAGTTAACCAAAATGGCAGACAGGGATTACAGGGGGACAAGCAGGCCAGCAGGCAAGTATGCAGGCAAGCAGACAATCGACAGCAGAAGCCTGGGAAAGCACCGGGAGGGACGGGCGGTCGGTCGAGGTCACAAGGTTGCCGAGTTCCGACGGAAGTGGCCGAGACCACCAGCTCTTCCCAAGTCTAACTGCTTGTCCATGTGGCCACAAGGTAGCCAAGGTGACTCTAGCTACCTGTCTGTTCTCCCACAAGGTAGCCACGGTGACTAGCTACCTGTCTGTTCTCCCACTTGGTAGCCACGGTGACCCTAGCTACCTGTCTGTTCTCCCACAAGGGAGCCAAGGTGACTCTAGCTACCTGTCTGTTCTCCCACAAGGTAGCCACGGTGACCCTAGCTACCTGTCTGTTCTCCCACAAGGTAGCCACGGTGACTCTAGCTACCTGTCTGTTCTCCCACAAGGTAGCCACGGTGACTCTAGCTACCTGTCTGTTCTTCCACAAGGTAGCCACGGTGACTCTAGCTACCTGTCTGTTCTCCCACAAGGTAGCCACGGTGACTCTAGCTACCTGTCTGTTAAGGAGAATTAAGGTGCTTCTTCGGTGACCAGAAAAAATAGATTTCGTGAGATGCACGAAGAAGGAGGTGTCCCATTCATCGTGTATGAAAAAGTTCCATTCACTAGGAGTTGATGATCCACATTTCGTATACTATTTTCCAGCGTCTTGCTATAAGCGCCTCATCATCACCCCCCATCAGAGAATAAAAATGCTAGTGACGATAATGATGATGATGATGATTTGTTTTGTGATTAACTGTGGGGGGAGGAACTGTGCTCGTTGTAATCTGTCGACCGGATCGCCTCACACGCCCTTCCAGTGTTGGTAGAGAGGGCCCTTTCAATGTAAATATCCTTCTCACTTCTCTTCCTCCTCCTCCACCTCCTCTTCCTACTCCTCCTCCTCCTACTCCTCCTCCACCATCTCTTTCTCTTCCTCCTCCTCCACATCCACACCTGGAGGCGCTATGCCGCGCCGTGAACGAGAGTTTGTGTTTAACCAGTGTTCTCTACATGTGTCACTCCGTAACAAATGCAACTGGTTTGCCTCTCTACAAGCGCACAAACCCAAGCAACCCACCCACCCGATCGCGGCCGACACACAGAAGACCTAAATATTACAGTGTTTTCTTATTAATACGTCGAATTTTAAGCGGATTGGTAGATTCTGTAGAAGATGTGATGCTTTATATGAGAGGCCAGGCAGCTGGTGTGTGAGGACAGACAGCTGGGGGTGTGAGGCGAGAATGGGGAGACGATTCCCAACCACTTGCACCATCGGGGATCGAGCGCCGACCCTGCAAGAAGCGAGGCCGTCGTTACAACGACCCGTCCAAATGGACGGGTTGTGAGCAGTGCACCACCGGAGACCACTTAAGGAAATGCCTCACGTCTAGTCGGGACTTCCGGTCACACTAAATCTGCCCCGACCACCGACACGCTCACTCAAACGCACACGTGTGCACTCACTTGCGTCACACGTGTACACACGCTTGCGTCACACGTGTACACACGCTTGCGTTACACGTGTACACACGCTTGCGTCACACGTGTACACACGCTTGCGTCACACGTGTACACACGCTTGCGTCACACGTGTACACACGCTTGCGTCACACGTGTACACACGCTTGCGTCACACGTGTGATGTATTTACTCGAGCATGTGGACTTTGACACCATAACTTGCGTCACATGTGTTGGAATTGATATAATAACCTATCCCAGCCACCATACACTCGGGATCACAATTCAGTTCATGCACTCTCCTGCACTCGTGGTGCAGGAGAGTTTGTTTACAAGGCTTGTAAACAAAAATTATTTGTTTGCAGGGCTTGTAAACAAAAGGTATTTGTTTACAGGGCTTGTAAACAAACAATATGCAGAGGATAAGTCACTATAACCAGAGTGCAAACAGTTACAACACAAAGATACAAAATTGAATGTAGTAAGAGAAAGTGAAAATGTCTAAATAAACATCAACAAAATACATCAACCTAAGAATAAAGACAATGTATAAACAATAAAAATTGTTGGAAATAGAGCAGGAAAGACCTTGTTGAACTACCATGAAAAAAAACATTAGTAAATCTTGAGCAGACAACCAAGTGGAAGTGGAAGAGTGATTCAAGGAAAACATTATCTTACCACAATCGACTTGAGAATGGTCCAGGACGGACCGAAACGTAGTCGTCCCTTCAATTTCTAGTGTGTGGTCTGGTCAACATTATCTTACCACCTTCGTCTGTTGGTAAAATCTGTTTATAAATCTGTTAAAATCTGTTAAATCTGTGTAAAATGTGTATGTGTCCATCTGTTTATTTAGTTAAGATTACTATCTGCTGTTCTGTTGCAATTACTGCTGTTCCATTCAACCTGTAATTATTGTTATTCTTTTTGTTTTTTCTACTTCAATTCATGCCTTTTTTCATCTCAATTAGTTTTAAAGTTTTAGTTTTAAGTTTTTCTCACATATATGCCCGAAAAGCTGTGCTACTTAGTGGCTTTATAGGCATAGTATATGCCTATAAATACTATGCCTATACTATGTCTATACTATGTCAATAGTATATAGACTAGCTGTGTCTAGAAATCCCACATTCTGCTTGTAACTCATTTTGAATGTATGTACTTTTACTTAAATAAACTAATATTATTACTATTATTATTATTATTATTATTTCGAGACGCAGCCCCTCACCACAACCTATCCTCATCACAACTGCCCTCATCACAAGCCACTTTACACGAGACTCACAACTGGTGCAACCCGTCCTCGACTCCAGTCCATTCCATCCAGCGGTCAATCCCACAGACGCATTCATAAATTTTAATATGCTGTTCATTCAAAACGGGAATTTTCTCAAATATAAATTAATATTATAATATATTAGCATATTCTGCATATTTATAGGCATAGGTTAGGTTAGGTGTTTAGGTTCTGTTGGCGATTATTTTTATTTGTCGTACGTGGGTGAAGCATTTATATCGTTGTGATTCGAACAAAATTCGTCAGTGAAACACTTGTTTCGGATATGTTCGAACGTCAGCAGTTGTGAGTCGTGTGTAAACCGTTTTTCATTCATAAACAGGGGGTTTGGCGGGTGCATGGAATCACTTTTGGATCTTTGTTTGGAGGACGGGCTGAGGACGGAGGACGGGCTGCTGATGACGTATGAATTTGTCCTCGAGCAGTGCTTCGTTCACCTCCTGTGCTCGAGTCGGACCTCTACAAAGGCTTCACCCACGTACCGCAAATAATAATACTGGCTAACAAAACTGTGACGGACCTCGGCCCCATCCATGATACAGGTTCCGAATTAAAATAGTTGATCCTCCCATTATTATTAGTTTCCCATTTTCTGGTCCGCTAGACGATGGGAAACTTTCCTATCTTCTAGAAAGCTAGCCTAACTTAGGCCCAACTTAGGTAGTATGTAATACTACCTTATATTTAAGAAAATAAACATTGTGAATACGTATAGTGCGTTAAAATTATCGAATTCGTCTATGGGTTCAACCGCCGCCTGGGGAAGCCTAGTCTGAGGGGTGGTTGTCTCATCAACAAAGACCAAACGTTTAGTTACCTGAATTTACCTGAGGGCCACTAACACTAATGACCTCGACGAGGACAGTAAGATGGCAGCTTGTCAAGTGCCCCTCAATTTGCCCTTATTCCATTCCATTTATGAATGAATAATGTTCTACATGCGATTCACAACTGATGTCGTTCGAACATTTCTCGAACAGTGCTTCGCTGACGATCTCTGCTCGAATCGCAACTCAGTAAATATTTCACCCACGTACATCAAATACAAATACTCGGCAAGGGAACCTGAATATGCACAAGGCGTAAATTATGAACAATATGATAATATTTAATAATATTAATTTATATTCCTACTTAGAATGAATTCCTACTTAGAATGAACGTATGTTAAAACTGCTGAAGGAGTTTTTTTGGGGTCGACCGCTAGATGGGACGAACCTAGCCTCAGGGCGGGTTACAAGATGATGAGGTCCTGCCTATGGGGAGGCGGAAGTCAGTACACTGTACCCATTGTGAGAGAATTCAGCACCAATAATCGCAGGACTGCAGCAAAGGAAAGTTGCCCTAAGGCAATCCTGTGCGGTAAGACCTTACGTTCGTAGATTATGTTGTTTTGGTATGCCGAGACGTGCTTCGTGTCTCAGAGTAATGGAGGTTACACCGGCGACGATTGGACAGACACAGACAGAACAATCCAAGGAGGTGGTACGAAGATTTCTACGTCGTGTCTGGCTCGGGGAGGTGGAGTCGGGGGGGGGGGGGGGAGGGGGGAAGGGAAGGGAACTATCAGGGGGGAAAGCGCCAAGTCCTTACGACTATATAGCACTGGGAAGGGGTCAGGATAAGGGTTTTGGGATGGGACGGGGAAGGAAGGAGTGGTTCCCAACCACTTGGACGGTCGGGAATTGAACGCTGACCTGCATGAAGCGAGACCGTCGCTCTACCGTCCAGTTCAAGTGGTTGGGGGGGGGGTGGGAGGGGGGAGAGTGGACGCACTCACCAACTCCCCAAAAGCAGACACGATTAGGAAAGTTTCTGGAGCTTGTTCACTCATTACACACGATTTAAATGACTATAAGGTTTGCCATTAAGGACCTTAAGAAGGCTACTGATAAGGTTGATGATTGATGAAGATTAAGCCACCCAAAAGGTGGCACGGGCATGAATAGCCCGTAAGTGGTGGCCCTTTTGAGCCATTACCAGTATCAATAGATGATACTGGAGATCTGTGGAGGTGCGACTGCACCCTGGGAGATGTCTCCCGTGGATAAAGTTGATATTCAGGACACTAGTATATATAATCAGTAAACGGAAAGTCAGGCATCATAGTCAAAGAGGTTAATACATTATTGAATATCTTAGAAACTGACCATTGGCGTAAAGAGCCTCAGGCATGTGAGGCTCTGTAAATATGGAAATGCACCCGAAAATCGGAAAGAAACATAAGATAGCATAATCATCGATCGTGCGCTAGTTGATCAAGTGTTTACGACACTAGATATCTGGATATAACATGCTGGTTATCCTTGTGTTTCTGTGAGCCGAGTTCCGCACCTTTTAACGTTGTTGTTGTTCACATGTATCCAAGATAACATAGTGTATGTGTTGCGTGAGCCTGATAGATCAGCTCCAGACCTGAGGTCAGAATTCCAAAACCATTTACGTAAGTAATTAATTAACACCAGCCTCATAATTGGTGTTACTTAACTACGAACCCTGCAAACCTTTTCTCAATCTCTTACGGGTTTGTTTACATATATCTAACAGTTTATGAGCTTCGGAGCACGTGGAGGCTGTTTATAATAACAACAACACTTGATTGGGAAGTTTGAATGAGTGTGAACTGTTTAATATAAAAAAAAAGTCACCAGAGATTAAGAAGAGATATAGAGGTTTTGAAAGTAGATGCGTAAAGGACGCTTTTTTTTTTATTTTACCTTAGTCTTGATATACCTTGAGACGATATACGTGTCATACTCGAGCCTTTGTGGCCAGGTGGCCCTCGTAGAGGAATTTTTTTTACTGTGCACCGTGTCTTGATAATGGTCCATAATGGCCCGAAACCTCGCCATTTCCTTAATTTTTCAGATGTGTGGCCTGCGTGCCTGTCTGTTCTCAGTCCCCCTTGAGTAAGAGTGGAGTACTCAGAGCATACAGTCGTATATATTTCTGTATACACTGGGAGGTGTATATCACTCTTGTGTATAATCTCTGACAATAGAGGCATTTGTGTTGTAAAACCTTGTGTTTTATTTACCAAAGCTCAATACCAAATCATCCGTTCAAACTTATTTTTTTATTGTCCTCGTCTCTTCTCCACTGTGTTCGTTTAACGTGAGCCTCGCTTCATAGGCTCAGGCCAAATAGGTATACCAGGAGTCAGTGACCTATTCGGACATGCCGATGATTGATTGATGAAGATTAAGCCACCCAAGAGGTGGCACGGGCATGAATAGCCCGTAATCTGCCTTGGAGGCAACCTGGACCTGCTTCCAGGACTGTGTTTTATATCATCACCTTTCTCACGGTGGACTTGTTTTGCCCTTCCATCCTCGGGTTCTTTTCCATGCACTGAATTCCTCTATAATGCCTCAAGATAACGCAGTTATCCGTGAGAACTGGTGGTGTTGCCAACTTGTGTTGCGACAGCACAACTCTCACAAGTGTTGTAGGGGAGATGGTTGTAAGACGAACGCTGGCAAACATTGGAAGGGTTATAAGAATATCCTCAAGAATATGAGAATGGATAATGTGGTTCTGAAGCTTCATATATATATACCACATTCCAAGAGTCTAATGACTGTCGAGATATTAATGTAATGTTGGTGAATGTTGCCCCATTTCCTGGTCACAGTGTGTTCAGGTTGGACAGGTGTTCAGGTAGAACAGGTGTTCAGGTAGGGGAGGTGTTCAGGTAGACAGGTGTTCACTCCCACTCGTTGTTCAAGCTAAGGAGTGGGAGGCCTCTTACTCGGGAGCCTCCTGCCATAGCTAACTGTAGAATTGTCTGTCTCTCCAAAGGTTGTAGACCCCACGCTTGGAGCTAGCTTCATTAAACTTTGCAGGGTGACTGGTGGGTAATAGGGGACTGTCATAGGCGGATCGGGGTCGGCCCCATAACGACCTTTTAAGGGGGAGTTTTCTTGTATTAAAACCTCAATGAATTCGTTGGACATGTAATTGTCAGTTTCGAGAACATAGAATGTTTTTTAATCTGTTCATAATATTACATATATTGACATATCGAACGCATGGTCTCATAGTAGATTTGCCTTCTGTTGTCTCCCAACACTTAAATGGCATATAACCTTATGGAGGCGACCCGGGCAATGCCGGGTTACCCCATTTAGTTTATGCTTGCATAATATATGCGCACCACCTCCATTATCATGCAATTATTCGGTAATTATCTCTCTCTCTGTATGTCTTCCCACAGATAATTCGTAATAGTAATTCACTGACATTCACACAATGTTTGCTGCGTTGTGAATCGTCGTGAGACAGAGCAGTAGGAGGTGGACAGATGACAATCGTCTGGTAATCACTAGCGTCTAATACCTGTCATAACCGTGAGTGCTATATGCAGTTGCTTATAGAACGACGGTGGTGGCGCCATTAGCCGTCTTGTGTGGGAAACTTGCTTCATCTGTGTTTGCCTTGAGTGGTGAGGCAATGACACGTGTGACCTGGCCGGGTGGTGAGGTTGTTCCACCAGGCTGTGATGAGCTGTCTTGTGTTCACCTTGTTGTGCTTGCGGGGGTTGAGCTCTGCTCTTTCGGCCCGTCTCTCAACTGTCAATCAACTGTTACTAACTACTAATCTTTTTCCTTTTCTTTCACACACCCCCACAGGAAGCAGCGCGTAACAGCTGTCTAATTCCCAGGTACCTGTTTACTGCTAGGTAACAGGGGGCATCAGGCTGAAAGAAACTCTGCTCATTTTGTTTATGTCATCACCGTGGCAGCCAACA